>NW_027664880.1:0-32500 GCF_963921795.1 Nannobrachium achirus
TGCTGGGTGAAGTAAAACAATGCGCAAACACAGCAGCAAGATTCGTGAGCTGCTGTGATAGGAGAAGGATATCAAATGGAACCCAACCACTTAAAAAATATATATGTATACATCCCTGCTCTGTTTTCATTTAACGCATTACCCACTGTGGGTGGGGGCATGCATGCCGCACAAGTGGCTAAATATGTCTTTTTAGACACAATAAGCTGGCAATTTCTTTGCTACTATTTACACCAGCCCCCATAAGTCACATATGCCCATGAAAGATTGTGGTGCATCTTGGGAATGGGCTTATTGTGTCTAAGAATACATATTTAGTCACTTGCATGCATGCCCCCAACCTGGGGGCATGCATGCCCCCAGGTTGGGGGAATGTTGTAAAAAAAACAAATACAACGTTGTCCTTTAACCCATTTAGGAGAGACGGGAACCCCTTTTGGGGTAGTTGTTGCTACAGGACCATTAAGCTAGAGGAGATACAGGGACTGACCTGAATCTCTATCAGCTGTCTGTGGAAACATGTTAATGGCTGCCTACTGTAACCATTAGGCCTAGCTATTATAAGTTATCATTCTGGATCAGGTCGTTTTGCTTCTGCTAACTTTCTTAGTGGCTAAACGGCAGTATATCCGTCTATTAACAGTAGTTCCTAAACCTTTTAAAGCCCCTCCAGGGATCTCCATATATGGGCATAAAAGGGATTTGTTTCCCCTGGCATCATAGGGATCTCCATATTTCCATATATGTGTCACGGTGTGAGGCAGAAGTGGAGGACCCAGAAGCAGAACACAACAGGCAGGCAGATCAAATCCAGTATTTATTAAACATTTAACAGCAAACACAGGGAAGTAGACTGGGACACTAACTATACTGGGAAATACTAAACTAGGGGAAAGAGGAGACATTAACTAACATGCTTACAGCAGGATGAACAAAGGCAGGAACACACAGTAACACTGACTATAACCCGACAAGGGAACACTGAACACAGGTTTAAATAGACACTGACTAGACATGATTGGCTGAAAGACTAACAATACACAGGTGGTGAACATGACTAATCAGTGAGGTGTGACAAGACAGGTAACGGTTACAGGGTAAAACAGGAAACACTAGGACATCACTACACAATAAAGGTACACCAGAGTCAGTACATGACAGTACCCCCCCTTTAAGGGATGGATCCCAGACATCCCCAAAAATAAAGTCAGAATGCCAAGCAGGGTGGGTGGAGGGGAGTCGGACGGAGGGAAACCGGGGCACAATGCATAACTAAATATTGGACTGGCATTATTAAATCAGAACAAAACATTGGACTGGTCTTGCTAAACACAGTGGAATACATTACACAAATATAACAGACTTAACTGATTGGGAGAAACACAGACAAACATGCAGGCAAGCACACAGTCAGACATGCAGACAGACAGACAGATAGACAAACAGACAGACAACAAAGAAGGCAAACCAAGGATCTGACAAGTGACCTGACATATTGGGAGACAGGCAGCCAAACAAGTCACTTGACATAAAGACAAGTAGGTAGAGAAGTTAGACAGAAGACTAGATGACCGGGGAGTGGACTGACAAACAAAAAGACTAGCAGACAAACTAGCAGACACACAGACAGGCAAACAGGCAGACAAACAATTAGGCAGGACAGGGTACCATAGACTTAGAGGGCTAGCAGACTGGGCAACATGAGAGCTAGCAACCTTAGAAACAGGGGAATTGACAAATGGAGGAACAGCCTGTGGGTCAGGGAAAGGGGCCGACCTTTGGAGTCTGACCGGTGGCAGTTCAGAATGTTCAGGAGGAGCGTCAGCAAAGAAAACTGACTGGGCTTCAGGCAGGCGGTTGGCTGATGAGGGCACAGAGGGCACAGGCAGACCGTCCACAAAGACGGAAGACGAGGGCTCTGGCAGGTTATCAGCTGATGAGGGTTGAGTATCTGCAGCGCCACTTGGCTGCAGCACAGTCTCTGTGGCACCGAGCTGAAGCATAGCCTCTATGGTGCAGGGCGGAGCGCTGGGCGACAGTGGGGGCTCCAGGACATTGGGCAGTGTGGGCTTTGGAGAGCTGGGCAATGTAGGTTCTGGAGCGCTGAGTAACATAGGTTCTGGTGGAGCAGAGGGCAGAGGTGGAGCCTCTTTGGCGCTGAGCTGCGGCAGCATGACCTCTGCTTTGCTGAGCTGCGGCGGCGTGGCCTCTGCTGCGCTGAGCTGCGGCGGCGTGGGTGTGGCGGCGGTGAGCTGTGGCGACGCGGCCTCTCCGGCGCTGCTGGGCGGCGACGCGGCCTCTCCGGCACCGCTGGGCGGCGACGCGGCCTCTCCGGCACCGCTGGGCGGCGACGCGGCCTCTCCGGCACCGCTGGCCGGCGACGCGGCCTCTCCGGCACCGCTGGGCGGTGACGTGGCCTCTCCGGCGCTGCTGGGCGGCAATACCTTTTCAGTGCTGGGCTGAAGCACTGGTGCACTGGGAGGCAGTGAGGGCTTCTGGACGCACTGGTGGCGGTGGGTGCGACCACGCCTTCTCCTGTTGGCCTGGGGTTGAGGGAGCACAGGGTCTGGACAGGTGGGTTTCAGGCTCATGAACCCAAGTCGAACCGATGGAGTAGGAGTTGGCTGGTCGCTAGCCAACTGGGGCCTAGTAGGCCGGGGAGTAGCAGACAGGAGAGCAGGCTGGGATGCAGGGCAAGCTGGAGTGACTGGTTCAGGCTTGTTGGCTAGCAAAGATGCTAACAAAGCTCTTACTTCCCTGGCTGTTCCATCCACACGTTGTGCCCATTGTGGATGCTTCTTCATAAAACAAAAAGTTTCTTTCAGAGCCAACCTGAGAGCCATCTCTTGCTGCTTCACACATGTGGTCTCTTTAACAGCACTGACATAGCTGTTGATAGCTAGGAGGTCCTCATCAATCTCCTGGAGTTCTGCTGGGTCCATGTTTGGTCGGGTTATACTGTCACGGTGTGAGGCAGAAGTGGAGGACCCAGAAGCAGAACACAACAGGCAGGCAGATCAAGTCCAGATCAAGTCCAGTATTTATTAAACATTTAACAGCAAACACAGGGAAGTAGACTGGGACACTAACTATACTGGGAAATACTAAACTAGGGGAAAGAGGAGACATTAACTAACAGGCTTACAGCAGGATGAACAAAGGCAGGAACACACAGTAACACTGACTATAACCCGATAAGGGCACACTGAACACAGGTTTAAATAGACACTGACTAGACATGATTGGCTGAAAGACTAACAATACACAGGTGGTGAACATGACTAATCAGTGAGGTGTGACAGGTAACGGTTACAGGGTAAAACAGGAAACACTAGGACATCACTACACAATAAAGGTACACCAGAGTCAGTACATGACAATATGGGCATAAAATGGATTTGTTCCCCCTGGCATCACAGGGATCTCTCTCTCAGGGCATCATTAATATTGATGACATCAGGGAACTCCATATATGGCCATAAAAGGGATTTTGTTAGTGTGGCATCATCACAGTGCAAGCCAGAACGTGATGTCCGAGCGGCAAACCCATTCTGGTAAAGCGGTTCCCCTGACATCACAGTGTCATCAGAGCATGATGACATAATTTCTTTTGTTTGCCCTTAGACCGTAAAAATGTGTACACGTCTACATACCCAGGGGGCAAAGGAAGGTGTGCTGCATTTGCCCCGACATACAAAGTTGTCCACCAGAAATATTATCTATGACCCAGTAGGATCACAACCTATATGGACAACCCGGTCAATTTGTACAACAAAGTCCAATATGGCCGCCTTTAGTTTTAATGGGGGGTGAATAGGGCAAAATTTTAAACTGAGGGATATTTCCACGAAACTTCACAGGTTGATCAATGGTATACTTGCAAGTTTCCATGAAATCCAATATGGCCACCACAATATGGCCGCCATAATGTATGGACCCAGAAAATAGGTTTTGCCTCTAACTTCTGAACCAGATGAGCTAGAAACGCAAACTTGGTGTCTATTTCATGGTGTCTGACCATGGGAGACTCAATGGAATAGCTAATTTTATTATTGGGTGTGTCTGGACCTTTATTGTGCATATTTGCAAGATGGTGGACTCCCAAAATAGAGCTTTAACATAATTTCTACCATGATTGTTGACTGCTTTTGCAAATACAAGCAATATGAATCCATTGCTAAGATTTATGGCACAGAAGAGACTTATACCTGTATTATTCTTGAGTTTGCATGTTGTCATAATGGCTGTAAACAAGATATTATATTTCCTGTCCGATTCTACTGTATGTAGTTGTAGCAATGACTTCAGATAAAATCAGAGACCAAAACAATGTATCTTAGAAATTATTTTTTAATTAAAAAAAAAGAAAAAAAGAGAGAGATTATCTCAATGAAATGAATGCAACTGCCTTTTTGGGTCTTTCACACATAGACATGCACATTCTTCGCACATGAACAGTTTTTCTGGCAGCCTTTGATACAGCTACATGATATTGCCTTGTCCATTGATATAGGCCAGGCTGGCTCTGTAGATGGACAGGGGACTGCCTTCCCATCACTGAGAGACCATCCATATTCAGTGAAGCAAGGGATGTCTGGCTTCGCGATGTGTGCAGTTTTATGTATTATGGCTGCCTAGAGCAGCTCTTTTCAGGTGCAGGCCAAAGGCATTTTCTGTAGGTGGCAGCAGCTTCAACAGGGTTGATCGGTTATTTAGGAACTTGTACACTCTCAGCTTTGCCAGGTCAAAGTCCTCCGAATGGTCAGCTTTTGATGCATATACAGCTATTGTGAGGTCTCTAGCCTGATTCTTGACATCCTCTGAGAGGGAATAAGAGGAATTTTCACCAAACTCCTGAAGTGCAGGGAGATCTAGACCCATGCTGGTCTTGAACCATGCCTTCTTTCCAGTGAAAAAGGGATAGCTGGTGGTATCTCTGCCACTCAGGCTGTGAATAAAGGGCAGGGCAGTGGACCCAGTCTTAAGACAGCTGAGCAGGAACACAGGTATGTCCATTCAAAACCTGCAAAAGAATATGAAGTCAATATACAGCTCCTGATCCTCAAGAGTTTTTTGCTGTCTCTGAAAACAAAGCAAACCTTCTAAGATTCCTCTGTGAAGAATGGTGTAAAAATGAGACACTTAAGTCTGCTCTTGGTACAACCCATCTTTACCTGAGTGGAGGATTTAAAGAAGAGACAAGGAGTGTGGTGATCAAGGAGGGGTGTGTTGTTGATGTCCCTGCACTAGAGTCAACACAACAGGAGGCCGACACAAGGGTAATTCTACACACCATCTACAGTGTCCAGGCTCACAAAGTTGACAGAGTTGTCATCCATGCTAATGACACAGACATCATCATCATGTGCCTATATCATGCTGCCACCCACCTCCTAGACCTTCCAGAGTTGTGGGTGAGAACAGAACAGGATGCATATCTTCCTATCCATCACATGGTCTCAGCCCTTGGACTCGCACAGTGTCGTGCCCTGCCCTTTATTCACAGCCTGAGTGGCAGAGATACCACCAGCTATCCCTTTTTCACTGGAAAGAAGGCATGGTTCAAGACCAGCATGGGTCTAGATCTCCTTGCACTTCAGGAGTTTGGTGAACATTCCTCTTATTCCCTCTCAGAGGATGTCAAGAATCAGGCTAGAGACCTCACAATAGCTGTATCAAAAGCTGACCATTCGGAGGACTTTGACCTGGCAAAGCTGAGAGTGTACACGTTCCTAAATAACCGATCAACCCTGTTGAAGCTGCTGCCACCTACAGAAAATGCCTTTGGCCTGCACCTGAAAAGAGCTGCTCTAGCAGCCATAATACATAAAACTGCACACATCGCGAAGCCAGACATCCCTTGCTTCACTGAATCTGGATGGTCTCTCAGTGATGGGAAGGCAGTCCCCTGTCCATCTACATAGCCAGCCTGGCCTATATCAATGGAGGTTACACCCCGCCATTCCGAAACACCGCCATTCCGAACATTGACTTCTAACCCTAACCCTACCCCTAACCCTAACCCTAACCCTAACCCTTACCCTAACCCTAACCCTAAAGGCCACTTTTAACCGCACAGATTCGGCGACGATTCGGCGGCGGAAGGCGGCGGAAAGCGTCTGTTGCCGAACGGGAGCTCATCGTCAGGTTTTCGGCAGCGGGTCGGGAACCTTATCGACCGAAAACTGGAAAACTGGACTTGCTCAGTTTTGTTCAGTCGCCCCTCGCCGTCGGTAAGATTGAGGGAGTTGTAGAATAGTTTACTACTGCTCCAAAACCAAGCCAAAACAAGCCAGAGACATTTTCCCGTCGCATATTTTTACTAAATACCATATTCTCAATCTCAACTCTCAATTCCTATTCCAATCGGATCCAAAGCAAAGCTAGTAGTAGGCTAGTAATAGTCCATCAAGTGCCCGTTTTTTTCCTCCTCTGCACGGAGAACAGTGCTGCCTCCGGCCGGGTTAGGGTTGCCAGATTCTGTGAGTGAAATACGCGACCAGGTCTATGAAAATAAGCCCAAAAGCGCGACCAGTTTCACCTCTGAACTCTATTACATTAGTTATTTTATAAAATAATGTTGAAAGCAAGGCCAAATAAGCAACTACACTTCAGAAACAAGCCCAAACAAAAGCAACCCACATCTAGCAACATTATAGGAAAACAGGATCAACGTTGCTTATAAGGAGCAGACCTGGCACCACTGCCATACAGTAACTACAGTCGGCGTCGTCTGAAAAAAAATAAAATAATAATAAGTGCTTAGTTTTTTGCAGTTCTTTGCAGTCTGTGTACAGTCAGAAGGAGTCTCCTGTAGGCTGTTTGGTGTGTAGACACCTTAACCCTAACTAACCCTAACCCTAACCCTACCCCTAACCCTAACCCTAACCCTAGTCAATGTTCGGAATGGCGGTGTTTCGGAATGGCGGTCTGACACCATCAATGGACAAGGCAATATCATGTAGCTGTATCAAAGGCTGCCAGAAAAACTGTTCATGTGCGAAGAAGGGAATTGCATGCTACTTGGGGTGTCGTTGCCAAGGACTGGAGACAAGATGCAGCAGGATAGGTACACATGACAGTGATAGTGACTAGCAATTATTTGCATTATAATGCAGCCTGTTTTAATCATGTGTTCATTATAATTTCCCTGAAGCTGAAGTTGTTGGAAAGCATGTGCATGTCTATGTGTGAAAGACCCAAAAAGGCAGTTGCATTAATTTCATTAATCTAGATAATCTCTCTCTTTTTTTCTTTTTTTTAATTAAAAAATAATTTCTAAGATACATTGTTTTGGTCTCTGATTTTATCTGAAGTCATTGCTACAACTACATACAGTAGAATCGGACAGGAAATATAATATCTTGTTTACAGCCATTTTGACAACATGCAAACTCAAGAATAATACAGGTATAAGTCTCTTCTGTGCCATAAATCTTAGCAAATGGATTCATATTGCTTGTATTTGCAAAAGCAGTCAACAATCATGGTAGAAATTATGTTAAAGCTCTATTTTGGGAGTCCACCATCTTGCAAATATGCACAATAAAGGTCCAGACACACCCAATAATAAAATTAGCTATTCCATTGAGTCTCCCATGGTCAGACACCATGAAATAGACACCAAGTTTGCGTTTCTAGCTCATCTGGTTCAGAAGTTAGAGGCAAAACCTATTTTCTGGGTCCTTACATTATGGCGGCCATATTGTGGTGGCCATATTGGATTTCATGGAAACTTGCAATACAAAAAATGTTCATATGTATACCATTGATCAACCTGTGAAGTTTCGTGGAAATATCCCTCAGTTTAAAATTTTGCCCTATTCACCCCCCCCCCCCCCATTAAAACTAAACGCGGCCATATTGGACTTTGTTGTACAAATTGACCGGGTTGTCCATATAGGTTGTGATCCTACTGGGTCATAGATAATATTTCTGGTGGACAACTTTGTATGTCGGGGCAAATGCAGGTTTCCTAAAAAAAAGGCTGGTTTGCCCCCTGGGTAACACGCGGACAAGCTGTGACATCACTCATGGTAAACTGTGACCTTCGGGCACAATAAAACATGTTTGGTTACTTTTAATTGTTCTCTAGTCCTGATTAAAATCGTGCATTGAGGGCTACGATAGGGTGTGGCGACTCTTTCATGATTTTAGTGTCCGGTTGTGTTGTCATTTATTAACCTGCTAGAATACCTTCCACATATACATTTCGCCCTCCTGCAATGTTTGCTCACTGATTAACAGCCTTTTATGCCAGATGGCATGTAGGGCAGCAACAAAGAGTATCCACTCCTGTCTGTTCTGGGCCAAAGTCTTTATAGAACCCCAGGTGTGATGCAGGTGTTCTTGGGTCGGCCTCTTTTATGTTTACCGTCTGCCTGGTGTCTGTCAATGGCAGTTTGGCTAATGTTGTCCTGCTTGCTCTCTACATATTACATGTCCAATCCAATTCCACCGCCTTTTCATGAATGGTAGGCGTAGGCATGTTGTCCTGCAATGTTGTAGCTGCCCTCCTGCAACCTGCCCAGCATATTATCTGCATCAACGTTAATGGGCACTTTACCAAATTACTGTAGACAATACTACCTATACATACGTTATTTAGTTGCCTCAAACAAGACAACATTACAATAAAAATTGTAATTAAATACTGCTAATTTGGCTCTTACAGCTATAGTTTATTTTGTGAGTTCAAAGTGAGGTACACAGTTGTGACACTGCATTCCTTTCAATCCTGTCATGCATGCCCTTTATCATTATTTATTACCCGGCTTGGTTGAATGCTTGATTCTGATTGGTCGAGCGCTGAAATCAGCGGTGAATTATGAGCGTATAATGACCGCTCCGCTCTATAATTCACCGCTGCCTAATCAAAGGCTCAGAGCAGCTGCTGTATTCAGGCTGCACTGCGTGGATTTCGTGCCGTATCCAACGTGTCAGCCATGTAAACAAACACACAGCGACATTTACAACCAAACGTTGCTCTGAAGAATGTCTTTAAAAACATTTGAGGCGAGAAATAGATGACGCAGTAACAGAAATGGATTCTATTTGATCAGCACTTCCTTGTTTTCCAAGGCGACCGTGTTGCGCTCGGGGGGACGCACCTTCAGCCGTCTGTAAACAAGGAAACACTTTGTTTTGATTTTAGTTTTGAGTCAAATTATTAATTTTATGTATTAGACGGGTAATAAGTGCTATAAGGTCTTGCTGCTTGGTCATTATGGCTTATATGGACTTATTACCCCGTTGTGTCCATATAAGCCATAATGACCGCGCAAGACCTTATCGCATACCTAATCACCTGTCATGTACAGTAGGGGTGCAGGAAAAAATCGATTCGAATCGTGTTTCTAACATGGCAAGATTCAGAATCGATTCTCATTTTCCAAAAATCGATTTTTTATTAGATAATATTTATTAGATATCATGATTTTCATGATTTATTATTTTATGATTTTTATTATGATTTTTTTTTATTACGATAATTTATTAGATATTATGTTGTGTTTGTATGAGTTAAAAGAATGTGTGCAAGCATGAATAAATCAGACATGTTGTCTTGGATTTACCTTTGTGTGTTTACATTATTGCAATAAGTTGATAAAACCTTTACAATTATAAAAGCTACGTAAATGTACTCTGCCTTCATGCCAAGCATCTATGGCAAAGGGCCATACATGAGTCATTAAAAAAAGAATTGGTCAAGTCAAGTGGCTCAAATTGCCCCAGATCCAAGTCTAGTACTGTCAGTTTAATGCTGCTAATAACAAACATAGATTACGTCAATAATTTAGTTAAAAGAAAACTAACAAAAAGTGTCAGGCCTTTATTATTGTCAATAATAAAGGCAAGACAGCAAACAATTATGCAACAATGATTCACAGAACTTTTAAAATGCACTTCAAGTCAAGTTTCACTTGCTGTATGTTGCACATTTCAGTTCTCTCAGGTCACTGTAACTTTCAGTCAGATGATTTGTGGGTTGTCTGGGTGTATTTGCAAGTTCCTTGTCTTTAACAAAAAAAAGTACAGTTTTTGCTAAAGGGACAAATACACAGTTAAAATATTGCTGACAGCACTTGATCATCTGGTCAGATGATTTGTGGTTCCCACGTGACCGCCGGGAACGGCCATGACGCTCCCTGACGCTCTCCATGGGTGCCAGAACTCGCACCGAAAGTGCAATGAAATACGTGTGAAATACATGCCGTATGATTTCAGTTCTTTTTTTTTTCCTTTTCTCAGTTCACTTTTTTTCTGTAAACTTTCAGGTCAGATGATTGGTGGTTGTCAGGGTGGTTGTCTGGGCCACAAATCATTGTTTTTGCTAAAGGGACAGATAAATAGTTAAAATATTGCTGACAGCGGTTTCAATTCCTTCTTTCTTTGTTTTCGGCAGGAGAAATTCTTCATTGTAGCCTACTTGTAGCCTATTTGGGGAATTCCACCTCAAATAACCAATCACCATGTTGGTTCTCATATAACTGTTTAAATTAATATCAGATATCTAAATATAGGGATGGGTATAGTTCACCTTTGAATCGATACGATACCTGGGAATTGATACAATACCCTTTTCGATACCATTTTCAATACATTTTTATTTATTATTATTATAATTATTATTTGCCTTTTTCTATGGGCTATTTTAGACACCAAAATAGGTTATTAAGCCAGTTATTCAGCCATTTTCATGTCAAGTAGGCCTAGTAGTAGTAGTAGAGTAGTTGATGTGACTACAATTACTGTTATGGCTGCTATTGTATAATTCTATTGTTTGTCTACAATAGAATATACACATAATAATAAACATTATAGGCTATTGTCGGCTATTTCCCACGGTAACGAGTGTAGCCTACTAAAGCAGTCATTAAACTCACAGTAGCCCAACTCTTAAGGTGCCTCCACACCGATAATACTACAGGAGACTTGTTCAAACTGTTCACAGACTGCAAAGAACTGCAAAAAACTAAGCACATTGAATTTTCCAGCCGACAGTATGCCGACTGTAACTAAACTAATGGTCCATTACAACTCGCTACAATTCACCGACGTCCAGGGGCGACTCTACAAAACTGAGCAAGTCCAGTCTTCCAGTTTTCCGTCGATACTGGTCGATAGCGTTCCCGACCCGCTGCCGAAAACCTACCGATGAGCTCCCGTTCGGCAACAGACGCTTTCCGCCGCTATCCACCGCCGATTCGGCCACGAATCTGTTTGGTTAAAAGTGGCCTTTACAGATGCGACCGGCCAGGGGTGTGTTCAAGAGTATCGAAACGAGGTATCGTTTGTTTTTACGTGAACCAATACTCGATAGTATCGATGTCATGCGATTGATACCATTAAAAGTATCGCAGACGATACCCATCCCTATCTAAATATTGACTCAAGAAACGTATATTACTCTCAGAGGTTCACACAAAAGTCAGAGTAAACCTTTAAATGACATGTAGGCCTAACGTACGATTTTTAGGGGACTTCCGCCTCCTATAACCTGGCCCAGTTAGTTACCAATAATTACCACCTTGGTTGTAATATCCCCATGTGTAACGCCAAGGATTCGAACGCGGGTTTCCCGTGTATCTTAACCATCAGACCAAAGGGATATCCCTTTGTACCAGGGGAGATACTAGACTTTTGAGGCCATCAGGCTGAGTCAGTCTGCTACACGTGTTCAAAAGCTCAAGACCCAGGGCTTAATTAATGCCGGAGCTTGGCTCTGCCACCTGCCTCTTGCGCTCCG
This sequence comes from Nannobrachium achirus, assembly GCF_963921795.1. NCBI lineage: Eukaryota > Metazoa > Chordata > Actinopteri > Myctophiformes > Myctophidae > Nannobrachium > Nannobrachium achirus. The sequence goes on from NW_027664880.1 coordinate 11,750, forward strand.
GTACCCGAAAGTGCGCTCCGCCACCTGCTTCTTGCGCTCTGGTACATCAAATGCGTCTACAGTCTATATAATGTTAAGTGGCGTGCCATGCCGTCGCATGAGGGCCTGGGTATGGGGCAGTGTAAATACTTTATTCTGAAGGTAAAACTGGAAAAGGTAGTTGTTGTTGCTGCTGGTTACTTGTCGCATAGGCACAGCATTACGTCATCACCTCATGACCTCACCGGGGGGCTCTCTCCATTCCGACATGTCACCACTCCGACAGTGACTTCTTATTGTCGGAGTGGCAACACGTCCATAGAGGTTAAGGTTAGGGTAAGAGATAGCTGGAGTAAATCCTGATATATGAATTGAATAGAGAATTGCTTTGAATCGAGAATCGTTTTGAATCGAGAATCGTTTTTAAATCAGAAAATAATCGTTTCTGAATTCGAATCGTTTGATTTGAAAGAATCAAAAGAAATTGTGAATCGTGACCCCAAGAATCGATTCTGAATCGAATCGTGGGATACCCAAAGATTCGCAGCCCTAATGTACAGTACATGACATTTTCTATTTCCATTGTTCCATATACAGTAGCTTCCATCACAACTATGCAAGGTCTACTTTCTCATCAAGATATCAACGTAATGGAAAGTAACCACACCTATCGAAGCTACCATACCAAAGAAATGTTTTCAATTGGTACGGTAGAACTGGTAGAAATTGTCCTCTGAATAACCATGTGACACGCACCCACTCACCTCTGCACCCAAATGGCCCTTTGCTCATGTAATGTGCCATGTAAGCACTAACTGCACTGATAAGACCCAATAGGCCTACGGAATAGACTTTCACCATGTCACGTGTGTGTGTGTGTGTGTGTGTGTGTGTGTGTGTGTGTGTGTGTGTGTGTGTGTGTGTCTCTCTCTCTCTCTCTCTCTCTCTCTCTCTCTCTCTCTCTCTCTCTCTCTCTATCTATATATCTATATATATCTATATATATCTATATATCTATATATATCTATATATATCTATATATATATATATGTATATATATATATATATATATATATATATATATATATATATATATATATTATCATCATAGCCTATTTCAAGACTATTCAACCCTGCCTGTTTGAGGATGAACTCTCTTGGATGGATGCAAATAGGGCCACGTGTGCTATTTCCACTGTATAGTTTGTGGCAACCTGTAGAAAAATAGCCTTGTAAACCAGCCTCCCCCGGAAAGCGACATATTTATTTTCTATCTTACTGGAGGAGGCTGGTTCACAAGGCTTGTAGAAACTACAAGCCAACAATGCTTAACGTTGTAGGGGGTGGGACCATGAAGGACTGCCCCTCGAGTATGTAAGGAGAAGTGAGATTGCTGCAACTCCAAAAACCTAAAGCAAGCCTCAGAGTTGTTTTGTAGCATCTTGACTTAACAGAATAACACTGAAACAAACTTCTGTCTCCAGTCTGGGTACCTCTGCACCCCTACAAGGATAAGGAGTTATTTGGTTATTATTATTGTTGTCGGCTCGTTATTATTATTATTTTTATAACAATTAGTATTATCTAGATGGCTGAATTAGACGACTTTTGCATAATTGAATCAGATGAAGTAAAATACATTAAAGAGGCCCTGGAGAATCAGGACTTAACCTCAGCAGTGGGCAAGATTCAGGATTACTTAACACAGATAGATAACGTGCCGCTGAACATCGCTGTCACAGGGGAGTCAGGCTCTGGAAAGTCAACATTCATCAATGCCTTCCGAGGTTTGGGGCATGAAGAGGACAGCTCTGCCCCAACTGGCATTGTGGAGACCACTTTAGAGCCAAAAGAATATCCCTACCCTAAATACCCAAATGTCAAATTGTGGGATCTTCCTGGTATTGGTACGCCTACATTCAAAGCAGACCAATACCTGAAGGCTGTTAAATTTGAGATCTATGATTTTTTCATCATTGTGGCTTCAGAACGCTTCAGAGAATGTCATGTCCAGCTCGCCAGCGAGATTCAGAAAATGAAAAAGAACTTCTACTTTTTACGCAATAAGATTGATAACAACATCGCGGCAGAGAAAAGGAGCAAGCCGAAAACATTCAACATGGAAAAGACACTGGAAACCATCCGGCAAGACTGCATTAAAGGTTTGACTGTTTTACTCTTGTCAAGTTCTCTTAAATAACGTTAGCACAAGTAGGCTATGCTTAGTATTTCAAATGCGCTTGAAATTTCAAATAGCAACTTATTTTACCACTTCAAAAATTCAAGTTACAAACACAATTCCTTTTTCCTTAAATACAAAATTGTACAAACAAAGATAAGTTACAAGACAAGTATTCTTTTTGTAACAGTTTGCTCCTGCAAGAATGTATGACAAGGTGGACTAAAAGATTTGGCTGCTCTGTAGACACTTGCACTCAGTTTCATGCACGCACGGCTGTAGGCCTATACTTGTCACGGTTTGGACTTTATTAGTTTTGAACTTTGAAGCGCTGCCTTTGTATTTGAGTTTTGGACTTTAAGCCGTGTTGCTTTTTTGTATGTTTCTGTTCTAGTCTTGTATTTTGTTACTCTTTGCCTTTTGTTTGGTATCTTATTTTGCAGTTTTGGTCTCAGTGTTTCCTGCCTGCCCCTGTAGTTGTCACCTGCCTTATGTCTCACCGACTTTGATTAGTCATGTTCTCCTCCTGTGTCCTGTTGTGCCCCAGCCAATACCAGTGTTGATTGTTGGTAGAGTTCACCTGTGTCTTGTTTGTCCTGTGTATTTATACTACCCTGTTAAGTTCTTTGTCGGTTCGTCATCGCAAGTCTATGGTTTATCTTTGTCTTGCATGCCAGCTTTGTTATCTAGTGTTTCCTGTATTTGAGTATTTTTGCCCTTAGTTTTCCCAGTATAGTTTCCCCCTTCTTGTATTGCCTTAGCTTATTAACAAATATTATCCTCACATTCTACTTGCCTTGCCTGAGCCTTGTTCATTCTGCGCCTGAATCCTACATCTCCTGGACTAAACCGTGACACTTTTAGCAAATGATCAATTTAAGTCCCGCAGATGGGCTCTGAACGTCATCCGAAAATTAATTATCCGCCCATTATCCAACCGCATTAATGATATTATCCAATTTACAGAACCAACCGCAATCCGCATCTTGTGAAATTATTATTATTTTCTGGTATTCCAGTATTCTTAGTTGTGCGATCACAGAAATGCATTTGTTTAGCCTACGGAATGTCTAAGGAGGAGGAGGAGGAGACGAGCCAGCTCTCGTCCCGCAGGCTAGTGGGTGAACTGCGCATGCACACTAGCAACCGCACACAACATCACAACATAGAACAATGGCGGCGTCCATATCAGTACTGGCTCGTGAATTAACGTCTTAAAGCTGGGAGCATTTCACTGTTAGCAAAACAAATAGTTACTTGCAAACATTGCAAGGCAGACTTTGCACTGGAGCACGAGGGGGAAATCTCTCTCTTTCGAACGACCGTCAGTTTGACAAAGGAGTGTCGGGAGGGTTAGCGACTCACCCCACAGAGGTTAGGTTTAGGGTAAGGGTTAGAGTAGGGTGTCGAAAAGATGACACGTAGTAACAGCGAAACGCTCCCGAGCACGAGTACAATCAATGAACGAACATAATAGGAATCATATCGGAGTGTTGGTTAGCGTGTTAGCTAGCTACTTTGCTTGTGAGGTTCCAGTCTGAGTTGTCTTGACTTTGGATTTAAATTCACTTCTCTTTACCAGACGTTCAACTGCGGAAAACCTGGTTTACTTTTTCTGTCCAGTACTGGTTAGTTCCAGTCTTATTAATAGTCTTATGTGCTCTATTTACGCCATAGCAAGTTGAAAACACGAACGCTAGGATGGGACCAATTCTCTTTTCTGATCCGTTCTGGGGGGGAAACACTATACGTGCGTGATGTGTGTGTGTGTGTGTGAAATTACCGGATACAGTAGGTGGGCTCTAGACCGCTGACCAGTGACCACTTTGAGCGCTGAGCATAATAGAAACCACGCTTTGCATCTCTGCACATTAAAGCCAGTACAATAAATCTACACCAGTAAAAATCTCAACACAATGGGACAATGTCAGACTCAAGCTCCAGTGCAGTCCGGGCTCCCCCTCCCTGGCGATAACGGGAGCAATTGCGGCCTCTTGCTCCATGTAATAGGCGCCTATGATATTTGCGTGTGTGTAGCTAAAATCTAAAATGGCAGATGTTTTCCTGGATGTAATGGGTCAAAATGTCAAATAACAAATGTGAAGCCACATTGTATCGTTATCAAGAAATCATACATATCGAGACATGAAATTCTGTCTATCGTTTAGCCCTGATGGAAAGAGGCTCTAGGACAGTGGTTCTTAACCTGTGGCCAAATTATTTTGGGGGGTCTCCAGATGATTACCTTAATGTGCAACATTAAGGTCCCCTGTTAAAATATGATTATTTTGGGGGTCACGGCCAGAAAAGGTTGAGGACCACTGCTCTAGGATCTTGTAAATGCAGTAATTTAATACTTTCTTTTAGGGCTCGAGAAAATCAACAATGACGCTCCTGATGTCTTTCTGATCTCCTGCTTTGACCTTGGTCTCTTCGACTTCAACCGGCTTCATGACACCATAGACAAGGAGCTCCCTAAGCATAAGAGACATGTGCTGCTCCTCGCTCTGCCCAACATCACCATGGAAATCCACCAGAAGAAGAAGAAAGCCCTGAAGGCAGACATCTGGAAGGTAGCTTTGCTGTCTGGTGTTGTGGCTGTAGTGCCAGTCCCATGCCTCTCATTTAGTGTGGATGCGGAAATTTTGCTGTTGGAGATTAGGAAGTATTATAAGGCTTTCAACCTTGATGATCAGAGCCTGCAGACACTTGAAGAGAAATCAGGGGTGCCATTAGAGGTGCTGAAGGCTGAAATTAAAAATGCACCACAGTACATTAAGTTTGATTCTGCAGGGGTTATACAACTTCTTACTATGTGTTCACAACTTGCAATTGTAGAAGGTTCTGCTGAGTATCTATTGAGCCTGATCCCTGTCGTGGGTTCTGCCTTAGCAGCGGGAATGTCCTTTGCCACCACATACTATATGTTGAATAAATGTCTGGAGGAGCTGGCAACTGATGCCCACAATGTTCTGATGAAGGCAGTGTCTACTGCAGTGTGAAAATGCTGTCTGTCAGTGAAAAAAAAGAAGAAAAAAAAACATAGCTCGCATGATTTGAATAATCAACACATGTAAATTCTCTTCTAAAGCTTGCTGTTCTTGATTGTAACAACATGAACAACAGGAAAAGCCATATGAAAAGCACATTAATTGTTAGTTTATTCAGTTAGTAGGAGCTTTAATGACCTTAATACATACATGTAACTATATTATTAGGTGTCTGGTAAGAGTCTTTCACCACATTATCACTTTTTTAACAATTTTATTTACTTAATCAGGTGGTCCCATTGAGATGAAAACAATATATATCCCAAGAGAGACCTGGGCCAAGACAGCAGTTTTAAAAGTCAAGTGGATGGCTGAGTTCACACTGAAAAAAAATACAATGGTGAAGTATATAGTGGGTGTTCCCGCATAACTTCTGTATGATGATGATGTCACGTGCATACCCTCTATAGTACTTGTCCGACTTTATTCCATCTTCCATTACACCCACAGTTTTGGTGGCATGCACTTGGGCCATATGTCAAATCAACCGGATTCATCGGAACACGCATGCGTGAAATTTTCAAATAAATACTTTTATAATATAATAATTATATTATAATTTAATTGATTTAGGCCTACATGTATTTGTGAATTATTGTTCTCCATCAACTTAAATTAAAAATAAATACTCTTTCCCAGATATGTATTGACATGTATGTATTGATGTCTGACGTCTGACATCATAGATCACATGAGACTGACAGACTACGGTATGTCCATATATAGACCACGTGAGAATGACACAGTATATGTCCATATATGGGCATTCCAAGATATGGGCTTAATATTGATGACCAGGGAATCCATATAAATGTATTGTGAATTAATTACCCCCATTGACTTGAATGGGGAAAATGGTCTAGGCCGTGAACAGAATTCTCAGAACAGAATTAATTTTAATACAAGTTTGACTCGCGTCAAGGCAACCACATTTGTAATTTCCAATTGCATCTTTAGTTATAGTTATAGTGCGAAAGGCACTTATTACAAGGGCACACCGATCAGTCATGTACATTTATATGATTCTTACTGAATTCAAAAGTATTTTTTACTGTGTTTCATTTGCTTAATGGTCTTTTTCTTTTTGTAAACCATATTTAATTGCATTGTTTCAACATGCTATACTGATGGGTTTTTGTTTATATCCCATGTAAATATCCCATAATGATTAAAGATTACTCCCACACAAGAAAGGAGACCACACCAGTGTAAATCCGTTTTTCTCTTAGTTGTATTAAAAGAATAGTTCAGAGTTCAGCGTACAGTACAGCAATTCACCCATCGTGCCTTCTGCCCATGCAAAACATAATTTCACAGATATATGGAGTTACAGAATACATTAGTCACATTCTGATTGGACAATTATAACATAACATAACAATGTATATCAGATGTTTTCGTTTCTTGGGCCCAGTAGCCAGAAGGACAATGCCAGATATGGCTTGGCATTATCCAATGTGTTATCCAGTGTCCTGGGCAGTATGGCATTATTGACATATCATTTCTCTGGTCAACATCCTTTGTGCAGTCCTGCAGTGGAGCATATCTCATCACGTGTATTAGTTAACAAAATAACCTTGACACTTTTAACACTGAAAGTGGTGTCTAACATTAAAATGTAATTTTTTTATTGATATCGATCAATCCTTATCGAACATATGCACATGCCTTGCCTCGCCTTGAAGAGACACAGAATATTACTTTTTTCAGGAGAGGCTTGAGAGACATTTAGTAATAAGTAAGAGATCAACTAGATAAAGGTTTTGACAAAATGTGATACTGTAAGACTACTATTGATACTGTAACAATACAGTTTTTTGTAGCTTGAAATAGGTACATCTGAGACTTGAGTCTACAACTAGATTGCATTCTGTCGAGGTTCCAACTTGCATCTTGTGCACTCATAGTCACTTTCTGTAGAAAACGAAAGGTATGACCAGCAGGGCACACAAATAGGGTGATGAGTGCTGTCTGTATGTATGTGGAAGGGCAAGTTGGCACTCTGTCAAGGTGCCAATGTATGCCTTGTTATTTATATCAAGTTGCACTTGTTGGCGCATGGTGACGTCACCGAGAACGCTGCTCCCTCATAGGCTAAAGGCCCTGCCTTTGTACTGCCAGCCGTATACAGACAGCCGGATACAGACAGCACCGAACACAGTACTTGCGTGCTCTGCTGGCGCAAGTAATGAGTGGATATTTTGATGTGCATAATGTTGTTGTAATTCTGTGGCACAGCAAATTCCCAGCACATGTACCATATAGACAGGGGTACATATAACTGGTGTGCAAGTGCGCATGCATGGTCAAAATAAATGTTGCGTGCCTGATCAAACAAAATGAAGCGATCTTGCGCACTGCCGCCGGTTGTCAGAAAGATATGCCTTTCAAATCACACTGTTTTCCCTGTCGTCCCATAACTTTAGATATAAAGTATGTATGAGTATGTATTCATAATTAATCAAGCCTTATAATTTAGAAATGGTTTGTGATTGTAATCACGGTATAATTGTCTTATAAGTTTTAATCATTGGTTCATGATTGTAATCACATTGTAATTTTCTTGTGTAAGATTATTCATTGGTGTTCAATCAGTTTAGTAGAATAAATCCTTTGTAGTCAATCAATAGGTTACACTGTGTTAGTACGAATGACCATTTTTCCTTCCACACCACTCAGTAGTTTCATGCTCATTGGGTGTCGGTATCCTGTCAGCCATAGTGAGGAAGGAAGGAAGGAAGCCAGATCTGGTTGTGGGGCCAACTGTCTCTCTGTCTCTCTGCGTGCCGTGGGCCTGCCGACCCATGTCGCAATATGTTACCGGTATGTCTGTCTTGACCTCTGCTCTAGTAGAATAGAGAAGGGTATTTTGATTTAAGCAGAGCGAAGATTTTGGAAAGTACTTACAGTATCAGTATGGCAGGGTTGGGAGGGAAAAGTAACAATGAGAGTACGTTAATAATGTGATTTATGTCAAAATGGTTAATAACAATGTGATTACGGTTAATAATGTTAATGTGATTTATGTCAAAATGGTTAACAAGATTGTGATTATGGTTAATAAGGTTAATAATGTGATTTATAGTTAACACAGTGGAACCATGGGAGCGTGAAACATGGGAATTGTTAGTAAAGGAGCTGTGTTGTTGATGCATATGAGGCCGCAGGCATACTAAAAAAAGAACTGGTTATCTGTACACATGTGACAAGGAGTAGTTTAAAGGAATATGTACTGCAACATAGCTACACTGGCATAGACGGGCATAAAAATAGGAATATGTATGTATATGTTTTCAGGAGCCAGTGTCCCTGTGACAGGTACACAGTAAGTGTTCTGTGTCACTCAAGCTGCTATATTGGTGCTGATCTGTCAAGAAATGGCAGATCTACATGCTGGCAGCGTGTGGATCTGCTGTTTTTTCAATAGGTACAGTGTTTAACGGTTCCGGACCGAGACGAGGGGACACGGTGACTGACTGAAAATATTGTAAATATTTGTGTCATGCCAGGTAGCACACTCATAATCATAGATTATGTGGTGGAATACTGCTGGCTGCTCCAAGTCTTGGCCCAAGCATATTAAGCTTAGGGGACATATAGATAGCACTATCTCCTCTCATCTCCTCTCCCCTCTCTCACTTCACTCTGACGAGCGTGTGTCATTGACAACAGAGCACCTGTGATTGTCTCCCATACCTCTTTGTATCTGCGAAAGTAGGTCCCAAACATTCCGAACGAAATTCAGTGTTTGTCACTTATATCTCAAGTCCACTCGTATTTCAAGTGTCATTTGCTAATTTATTTAATAGAAAACGCCTATTTGTTATTTAAGTTTATCAGTAAGTATAAAGTAAGTATAGTGTAGGCTCGGTGTTATAATTACTACTAAGTAAGGACTGTTATTCAAAGGTTGTAACTAGGACCCGCTCACGTCGGGTTGCAGATGCAACCGTTGTGAGCTTGTAGATCACTCACGATGGGATGTTGGAAAGTTGTGCATACCCTTCGCTGAGTGAGTCGAGTCATTCCTGTGATGTCAGAGTGACTCAGCTATATCCATGATATCTGGAGTCCGTGATGTCAGACGTGGAGACTGTGAGGTACCAGAGGGGACTGTGAGGTACCATCAAGGCAGAACACAGTTCTCTCTGTTAGAGCCTCCAATCTATGGAACAGTCTCCCCACTGAAGTAAGACAGACCTCCAACTATCTGACTTTCAAATGTAACCTTATTAAGAGGTGGCTTAAATCAAATCAAATTTGTAATCATGAGTAATTATATGCTCCATCTGTCACTGGAGTTACTCATAATTGGCTAGTATTAGTCCCCTTTACAATTTACTATTCACTATTTTACTTACTATTTACTATTACTACAGTATTTACTATTACTATGTACTACTATTTTACTATTATCGGCTTCAGCCGTAAGAGGTGGCTTAAAGCAAGTCAAACCTACATTCATGGGTAACTTGCTCCATCTGTCACTGGAGTCACTCAACTTGCTATAATTATGTCCCCTTAATGTGTTACTGTACTGTTTTGTACTGTACTGTATTGTATGTATTTTATGTTTTGTATGGATAGCCATACCTTCACTTTTGTGCAGCCTGCCCAGGGACTACAGATGAAAATGGCTAAATCTGGCTCATTTACATTGATGTGAAAACTGACATGTTGATTAATGTGCTTTGTCCCTGACAAATAAATAAATAAATAAATAAACAAACAAACAAAAAACATACATACATCTTTAAGTAAGTTGTTTTGGTGTATATCTAATCAACATGCAGTGGCTTATTCAAAGTGGAGGTTGGTGGTCTCCAATATTTGGGGGGGAAAGTTCTGAATTTAGTTTAACAATTTGAATCAAATTACATAATTATTCGTTCATTCATTCATTAATTCATTAATTAATTCATTCATTCATTCATTCATTGTCTAATCCACACATTACTCATGCAGTCAAATCCTATTTTGTTTCAACTTAAAGGGACCGTACGTGGGTGAGTTTTACCTGGGTGGATCTCCCACTGCTGCTGACATCACACAGCCTTATTTGCTGGATGTTTACTGAATGTTGGCAGATGTACTATGTTAAGAGCATACACAAATAGCCGTGTCCTCTAGATGTGTTGAATAAAAACAACATTTAGGAATTAGATGATGAAATGAAATGTTCTGCTTTTCTTTCTTTCTTTTTTTTTCTTTATTTACACACCACACTACTGATTTCATACACAAGCCCCAAGGGTTCTTTTATGTGTTATTTTATTTTATTTTTTAAAAATGTGATATAGTAAATTTACCCCCATTGATTCCGGATGGGGATTCCCAAATGCATGGCCCTGGATAGGGAAACCATTATTTATTATATATCTATTTTTCTATTATGTTTTTTGTACTTAAAGGCTTAGTTTGGAATCGATTTTGAACAAAGGGGGGTTTAAAACGAAAAAATAAAAAAATAAAAGAAGATAAAAGAAACCAACAGGGTACATTTACTGTAATATTTGTTTTTGTCTTAGGAATGCGACAAATATATATATATATATATATATATATATATATATATATATATATATATATATATATATATATATATATATATATATTGAATACATGTCTGGAGGATGGCAACTGATGCCCACAATGTTCTGATGAAGGTTAGTGTCTACTGCAGTGTGAAAAGGCTGGCTGTCAGTGAGAAAAACTAACTTAGCCTGCATGACAATCTGAATAATTAACACTAACACTAAATTAATGCTCAAATAAAACTTCTTCTGGATGACTGCTCAGTGTGGGCACTCACTCACCTGGTGGCTAACTGTGGCATTACATGCCTCATGATCATCAAGGCCTCATTGTCAGCACTCACTCATACCTTCTTTTCAAGTGATGCAAAACAGCATGATGACTTCATACATGTCCAGTCTTTATTTGGTTGATAGTGAAAACAAACGAGCACACGCCATCTCTCCAAACCATCCAATCTAGCAATAACAATTAACCACCAAGGGAATTCATTGGTTAGTATAGCACTGCTTTGTCACAGCGTTATGTTTTGTATTGGATTTCCCATAGGCAGATTTTTATTATGTTGTTATGTCACAATGATGTGATGATTATGCTGTATACTGTTCTAATCAATGATATGTCTGTAAACAGAAGAATATGGTGGAACCCTATGTTGTTTAACTTCTATTTATGGGTGTTATTGTACTGATGACAACATGTATACGTGTTTCTGTTGATGATCAAAGAAATGATCACCAAAAAGAAATGTGAATCTTCTTTTCTGAAAATAAAAAAATGAAGTAAAATGCATGTTTTCTCTCTTAAATGTCTCATTCACCAATTCACATGCATGTATACTGAGGTGTGTGTGTGTGTGTGTGTGTGTGTGTGTGTGTGTGTGTGTGTGTGTGTGTGTGTGTGTGCGTGCGTGCGTGCGTGCGTGCGTGCGTGCGTGCGTGTGCGTCTGTGAAAGTAGCAGTAATTGGAGAGGTATAATAACACATTTTTAGACACCTTTTGTTCTTACTCAGTGGGGAGGGCATCATGTTGTGTAAACTGAAGTGTGCTTACTGGATCAGAAAACCTATTTATATCAAAACGGATGGCAAAACAAGAGTTGATGGTATTGTGTCAGGAAACGCTGTTTCCTGATTGATTGATTGAAGACTTTATTAGAAGTTTGCATAGGAAAAGGTACAGTTTCATGACGGTACAGTTCACTGGTACAAGGTCTACTAAAAGGAGATCCATGAAAAGACTAAGCTTATTTCCACTGGAAACCATTGAAGTATCTCATATAACATTGAATGACAGACAAATAGAACACAGTACTATGCAGTAGATATGTAAAGAAAAACAAAAAAGAAAACAGTAAGTCTAAATAAACAGTATATACAAAGAAGGGGCAGGGGAGGGTAGGGTTGGGCTAGGTTAGATTTTTTACCAGTTGCGAATGGCTGCTGCCTGTAAGTGATTCTTCAGGGCAATTTTAAAGGATGCTAGTGATCCACACTCCTTTATGACCTTCGGTAAGGCTTTCCACATTTTGGTGGTATAGCAGAAAAAGGAGTTTGACCCTTTGTTGGTTTTGACTCTGGGTTGAAAGTGATCTGTGGCGCTGCCTCTGGTGTTGTAATTATGGACATCCTTAATGTTTATAAAGTATTTTGACAGGTACTTGGGTATCATAGTGGTGTAGTGTATCTTGTACACCAGGCCCATTGCAAGTTGCTGTACTCTGTCATCTACTCTGAGCCACCCCACTCTTAACTGGTGAGTAGCGGTGAGGTGAGTCTGATAGGGAAGGTGAAGTAGGACCCTAATTAGTTTATTTTGGGCTGTTTGGAGTTTAGTTTTTAGGGCTTGTGGGGCGTCACGATACCATACGTGGACTCCGTAGTCAAAGAGGGCACATGTGTGGAGCATGTTACTTAAAAAAAAAACTAGAATGCCATTTTCATCTCAGATATATTAATGACAAAACATAGTCATAGTCATTCAGAATATGTGACAAAGTTCCAGTAGCTGGATTATGGTCTTGGTGTAGCCCTGAATACAGGACTCTCATATACATGAGAGTCCTGGTGCCGCCTCAACATGAGGAGTAGTGGGCAATCGAGCCCTTAACGGTTTGAACGTCAGATTTCAAGAATAAACTGCTTACCCAAGCCAACTTTGCTAACGATTTGACGCCGCACAACGTTCATTACACGCCGCTCCCCGGTTGTTGAATAAAACGCATTTTTGTCCGAAATTATTTTGCTTAACATAGGACGTCCGCCTCTAGTGGACAGTCGCGTCATCGCATCATCTCCGTTCACTACAATGATCAACCGGAGATGACGCGACTGTCCACTAGAGGCGGACGTCCTATGTTAAGCAAAATAATTTCGGACAAAAATGCTTTTTATTCAACAATCCGGTAGCGGCGTGTAATGAACGTTGTGCGGCGTCAAATTGTTATCAAAGTTGGCTTAGGTAAGCACTTTATTTTTGAAATCTGACGTTCCTAGCTCAAACCGTTAAGGGCTCGATTGCCCACTACTCCTCATGTTGAGGCGGCACCAGGACTCTCATGTATATGAGAGTCCTGTATTCAGGGCTAGGTCTTGGTGCAGACCATGAGGAGAAAAGAGAAACATTTAGATAGTGGAAAGTAATCTGGCTTTGAGGACTATATCCAGTGCATGTGATCTGCAGCAGGAAGACAATCTGACCATGACAAGATCATCCACCAGAGGGTGTAGTGTGACAACTGCAGTGCATCCTGTGGCATACTAGTAACTCTCTATTGATTGATTGATTAATTGATTGATTGATTGATTGATTGAAGTATTTATTAGAAGGTTGCATAGGAAAAGGTACAGTTTCGTGACAGTTCACTGGTAAGGTCAACTAAAACTAAAAGGATAAGCTCAGGTACGCTGTGGCTTGTTTCTATTGAGATCCTTTTTGACTGCATGCACAGTTCTATTAGAGAGAATGTGATGTTGGGTTTAAAGCACAACATTACATTGACACACATTTTAGTTTAGACACACGCAGACAATATGTGCATATCAAGGACAAATACACCAATTATTTGCATTGATTGTGTAGATGCCAATCATAGTAACGGAGTGTAGTTCATACATGGACATGTTCAGTGATGGAAAATGTTCTCAAATGTTTTACTCAAGTAAAAGTATCAATACTGCAATATAGAAATACTCCGTTACAAGTAGAAGTACGGAATTCAAAACTGACCTGAGTAAAAGTATAAATCAATAAGTACTAAAGTACCAAAAGTAAAAGTGCAAAATGTTTGAAAATAGCAGATCTACAAGTTCACAACATGTCGCACTGCGACGCGTTGTGAGCCTGTAGACCGTCTATTTTCAAATAGACTAGGTATAAAATAGGGCTTAAGTGGATTAATGTAGGTCTTAAAATATAATCATGTATATCTACAAAGTAACTAGTAACTAAAGTTCTCAAATACATGTAGTGGAGTAAAAGTACAATACTTGGATCCGAGATGTAGTGGAGTATTAAAAGTATTGGAAATTGGAAATACTCAATTAAAGTACAAATAACTCAAAAGTGTACTTATACAGTATCAAGTAAATGTATTAGTTACTTTACACCACTGGACAGGTTCAATCGGAATATTTATTTATTATTCATCTTATTTATCTACAAGCTCAAAACCCGTCGGACTGCAACACATTTTTTTCTTTTTTTTCTTTTCTTTTTTTACTTTTGTGTGGCATAGAAGGAAAGAAAGTGGGGCATTAATTACTAAAATAAGTTCAAATACAGTGATACAGTAAGTGGTTTCTGCCCGTCAGTATATGCAACGTGGTAAATATAGTGCATGTCCCTCTGCTTCATCAAAGTTGCCCACCCCCCGGGGGTGCCCACTGGCCTACCGGTCCAGGCGCGTGCCACGTGGGTTCTGGCGCCTGGCAGCGTAACGGGTTTGGGTCCCGTTCCCGAACGCCTTTGCTGCGTGTCTCTCACCGTCTCGCCGTCATCACAACTGTTTTCATCAGCTTTTCAAAGTAAAGCTCAGTCCACACCAGTCATTCTGAACGCAACTACTTGTAACTTGAAACACTTGCAGCTTCGTCTCTAAACTGTGCAAACCTGCAATGGGTCGATTCAGGTCACTGACATTTCTTGTAAATCATTGGTGTGGATTGTGAGCAGCTTCTGGAACCGAAGCTGACCGCAATGTCAGGGTACATGTAGTCAATTTGGTCCCTTCGCTTTGTCTATTCTAGATACACAAAGGTGTTAAAACCACCCTGCTCAAGTAAAGCTACCGCCTTTCACATGTACATCATGTTCAACACGAACAGCTAACTTTCCTCCAACCACAAAAGCATGTGTTGATGTTACTGTATGTAGAGAGATGTGAGTCACAATGATATGAGGGCTGCCAACTTTTCCAAAAACATTTGAGTGAGATTTGATCATATAATGTCTCTCTCTCTCACACGCATGCATGCACACACGCACGCACACACACACACACAGACTTTCAGTTATTTAGAAACCTGTGGTTTTTAGACCACCAGCCGATACAGGAATATGCCATACTGAAGCTGTTAAGAGGAAGCTTGGTGAGAAATAGGCAGACAGACAGGAAATGTGTAGACCTACATGGGAATATTGCATATTAGCTACTCTAACTGTACATTATTGTTCGTCGCACATATAATATAACTGGCAGCAACATGGGCAGTGGAATTCCTCACCAGTGTGGAAAATGAAACGATAATAATATAGTATTGAATACTTTAGTCTGTACACTGTACAGTATGTAAGGTGGTAGCACACACTGCTACTGCTACTGCCTGTAGCAGAACAGAACCACTTCTGGCCTTAAACATTCAGCATTTTAAATGTACCGTAATGCCTTTCTTGACCGTTGGTTCCGCTATAGGAAACAATATGCATTGTGGGATTTGATCACATATTGACTGGTTTTACTGGTCCTTCACATTTTAATGCATTTCTATGAAGTGCCTATGCAAAACAAATAGCCACAAAATGAAATCTATATTTATGTTCTCCTTACTCCACCTCACTATCATATATTGCATATCCAATCATAAGGGTCCATACTCTCTCTGACCACAAACGTTTTGTCGGAGCGTCACAACATCTGCTTTCCGAACTCAAATTCGAGGTAATGATTTTCAGAAGTTGCGAGTGACGTCATTTTGTAGTTGAACCGGACCTATATCCGACAAAGAGTTCGGTGGTGGGAGACAGTGAAGTGCCCTTTAGCCTCATCTGAGAGCTCCCACCGTCCTGAAGCTTCAGTGAAGTGGAAGTTCACTAATGGACTGATCCACCCTATAAATACATAATCAGAAAATCTACATTTCTCTCTTGTACTATATCTCCAGGTAAAACGATTGAGACACTGATAACCAACTGCAATACAAAGATTTATTCAAGCAATACGAAATATGCATTTATCACTGCAAACAATATGTACCTCAAGGACACATACTGTACACAAGGCATTTGCTATGATTGTATAGATCACTGTTTCTCAACTAGTCGTCCACGCATCAATGGCATAACTTGTTTTAAAAGTTTTTAAATGTTTAAAATGTGTTTTAAACTTAAGTATTTAAACTTAAACTTAAGTAAAAGTATTTCAAAAATATTATGTATAACATTTCCTAAGTACATTTTAAGGGAATCGGCCTAGGGATTGGAAAAAATACCCTGATTCAGAGAGATTTGGAAATAGCGTCTTGATTTCATTAGCGCAGACTGTAGGATTGTTTTAAATCACGCTAGTGGTCCAAGGGTCATAAAAGGTTGAGAATCACTGATGAAGACGACAGCTAGAGTAACAGAATCACTTATGAAGATGACAGCTAGAGAAACAGAATCACTGATGAAGACGACAGCTAGAGTAACAGAATCACTGATGAAGATGACAGCTAGAGAAACAGAATCACTGATGAAGATGACAGCTAGAGAAACAGAATCACTGATGAAGATGACAGCTAGAGAAACAGAATCACTGATGAAGACGACAGCTAGAGTAACAGCAGTTTAAAGTTTAGTTATCAGCCATGGTTTTGTCCATCCAGGCACGCAGCGCAGTGACGCGGGCGAACCCAGCAGGTGCAGTGGTGATGCAGCCTCGTCTGACCCAGGAGGTCACACCAACCAGGGTCCAGGCTCCATTCTTCTTACACACCAGGGGACCACCAGAGTCACCCTGAAACAACAAGCCAATTTAATCTCTTTCATGTCCAAAATAAATGAACAATGACCACCGACCTGTAGGCCAGATCCGACGCCGGAAGAGAATTTGAATCAAGCCAACCAGCGAAGTTATGAATCTTGAACATAACACATTTCATAAAAGGAAATCAAATGCAGCAGGAGGCTCAGGAGGTAGACTGGAAGGTTTGCAGTTCGATCCCGGGCTCCCTCAGAGTTACCATCGAAGTGCCTTTGAGCAAGACACTAAACCCCTAATTGCTCCTGATAAGCACGTTGGTGCCTTGCATGGTTTCCTCCTCCAAAGGTGTGTGTCTGTGTGAATGGTGTGATAGAAATGCACCATTTACCATTTAATTTACCATTTTACCAGCTCAGTGGTTGGAGTCTGCCCTGAGATTGGGAGGTCGGGACGTGTACTCTTATACATCATGTGACATACTAGCATGTCGAGGGGGTGTGCTCATACATCATGGCTGAGGGATGCACTTGTACTGTACAGTATATCGAGCTGCCTCACGCTACAGAAACAGGAGATACTCCAACCACATATCTCAGCCCTGGGTTAGGGTAGGGCAGCGCTATTCAACATGCGGCTCCTTCAGCACGTCTGTGCGGCCCTTCATGGTCATACCAATACAAATATATTTGTTCTACTTGTTCTACTACTTTCTACTCAGTGTGGACAAATACCGTAATTGCTGGACTATAAGCCACACCTGAATATAAGCCGCACCAGCTAAATTTAGAACAAAAAACGAATGTTTACATATATAAGCCGCACCTGACTATAAGCCGCAGGTGTCCTTCCTGCTTCCTGCTAGCTGTTAGCTGTAAAAAATCTATATATAAATCCTTGTTAAAGACCATTGTAAAACTAACTAACTGGCCGTTAGATGTAAAAATCTCTATATAAGCCGCACCGTTGTATAAGCCGCAGGGTTCAAAACATGGGAATAAAGCCGCGGCCTATAGTCCGGCAATTACGGTAACTTCTTATGTCATTTGTCAGTTTCTCTCTAAAACCCCTAAGAAACAATTTTTTTTTTTTGCTATTTTGTTTGTTCCGAAAATTGTAGCATTCATTATTAATCCTTCCATGACAATCTTTCTGTTCAATGAGGTTTGGCCCAGATGGAATTGTACCTGTTGTCTGTCCTTACTTTTTTAGACTAGTCATGTAGTGTATGTGTTACAAAATCATTGTCTAAACATCCAAAATAGGACCGTCATTCTTAGCTTGCAGGCCCTTGGACTTTTAGTATTTTGCTGAGTCGCCCCTGAGCCATCTTAAAGGGGCACTCCACCACTTTTCAACCTATGTTCATATAATTGGTCCTCACTCAAAAATAGCTTTTCTTTTTTTTTTTTTCTTTTTTTTCTCAGAGGAGGGCTGTGGGCTGGTCAGAAACCCATAGTCTTGTGACATCATCGATTACCAATCCAGCTTATAGAAACTTCAGGCTTTCTATTCCTGAAAAGTTTCAATTTTAAAGTGGAAGCCATTGTTCTCGCGATATTAAAAATCTAAATATTTTTTTCAAAAATATTGATTAAAATATTTTTTTTGGAAAATGATGATGTCACAAGACTATGGATTCTGAACTTCCCACAGCTCTCCTAGGAGACTTGGACTGAGTAGAAAAAAATGGTGATATTTTATCATGAACATTAGTGAGGACCTATTATATGAAGACAGGTTGAAAAGTGGTGAACTACTCCTTTAAGTTGAGTAGCCCTGGGGTAGGGTTAGGGGCTCTGCCAGAAATGTGGAGGTTACAGATCCAGTGTGTGTGGTTAGGGTAAGAGTTAGGGTCACAGTTAGGGAGAGGGTCATGTCACTCACATGGCAGGTTACAGATCCAGCAGCTCCAGCACAGAACATCCGTCTGGTGAGGAAACTGCCCCAGATCTCCTTGCACTGATTGTAGCCGATGAGAGGCAGACAAACCTGCTGGAGCTTGAGAGGTACATCACGAGCTGAGAAGAAATATGCACAATTCAATGTTATAGGTTTGAGCTTTGAGCTCTTATGTGTCACTGGGAATGACACATTGTTATTAAATAGTATTAAAAGTCTTAATGTTATTCTTTTTGAGATAAAATACATTTGTTTTGGAAAATAAAAGGTGGTAACTTTCATTTAACCATAAATTGAAACTTTGCTTTATTTTGGACAAGAAGTTTCAAACTGACATTTGATAGTGAATCTGTTTGCTCTGGAGTAACTTACTGTGCTTGCCACTTGTAGCTACAATTAAGCTACTCTATCCCATTAAAACTGACAAAGCATCAGTAGCATTTTCGATTTTAGAAGCAACATACTGTATATCTTTTCGGAAAACTGTTTAGAAGGCATTTGTAGAATCTGCCTCAGGTCAATGTAAAACGTCTATGCTAAATCATTGAATAGACGTGGTAAAACAGTCCAGTCACTGTGGTGGATGGAAGGAAAGTGTGTTTCCTGTGTCATTCCCTCACATTCGAAGTGGGTCCATCCCCAGCCAGAGACCACACACTTTGTGTCGGCATAGAAGATGTCACCAGTCTCAGCTACACACACGGGGGACACGTGCTTGCTCATCTGGGCAGGGCGTTGCAGCTTGATCAATGCAATGTCATAGTCGAGAGTTGTACGGCTGTAGTCGGGGTGATTGAAGACCTATCAAGAACAAATTACACATGCAGTCATCTTAGCTGTTAGGAGAGATGTGCACAAAGTTAGTTGTTGCTGCTGCTTGTTGATTGAATGCCTGGCTTCAGCCATGACATTCAAAATGTCAAAATGTCAGAAATGATGAGCAGGTTAATGGAGAGCACATTGATAAGAAATAAGTAACAAAGTAATCATGTGTCCCTAACTATCAGATCTCATGAAACAATACGATACTGATCTGATCTTATAAAACAGAGCACCCACCTTTCCAATCCTCATGTTCTTGACATCGTTTGTCTTTTTGCGGTTGTGCAGGCCGAGGATTAGACGGTGAGATTGACTGAAAATGATTTAAAAAATAAAAGTGAGTTGCTTAACCACGCACACACACGCACGCACGCACGCACGCACGCACGCACGCACGCACACACACACACACACACACACACACACACACACACACACACACACACACACACACACACACACACACACACACACACACACACACACACTTATTTAGTTAGTCAGTGCTACTGTACCTGACCTCGCAGTGGGCAGCAGTCACAACCCAGTCCTTGTTGATCAGCGATCCACCACAGAAATGAAAGCCACTATAGTCCTGAATTCACATTGTTTTCATTAGCAACAGGCCATGGACATTTCATTAGTCTTCAAACACCATGGGCCTTATCTTGCGCACATGCCCCTCATTCATGCACACACTGACAGATCTGCATGCACATACGTATATGCGTGCATATACATTATGCTTGTATATGCACGGAATGAATTCACTGACCATGCTGTTATTGAGACAAATAAAAGTAATATTGTAGATTGATGAGGATGATGACAGAGAGAGTGGTGTAGTAAATGTTGTATAATTTACCTGCAGGGAGACCTGCCAGGGCCAGGAGTGAGGTACAGCCTCCTCACCGTTGACGATACCTAGTCCATCACTGGGACATCCACTGACCACTGGTTTGATGGCAGGAACACCACAGGCTGAAGATGCATGCACACATGCACACAAACACAAGGTATAACACAGCAGTTTGTGGTGAAGTATGATGGCATACACACATATATTTCTTAACAAATTATAGTATTACAGAAACATTTTATGTTTT
>NW_027664880.1:37500-119673 GCF_963921795.1 Nannobrachium achirus
AGGCAAAGAAGTTTAGGGGTAAGGCGGGGACAAAATATGCCCATTGTCTGGAGTCAGGATGTATGTGTAGCAAACCCGGTCTGGTGGAGAATTTGAAAAATTCTGAAAAGTGCACTTTTCTCTCTTTTTTTCCGTTCTTGAATGGTGCCATACACTTATACATTCAAATCTGAAAGATTTTCGTAAACATTTGCAGCCCTCATATCCTTGTGACTTAGATCTCTCTGAATAGGCTACCTGTCATTAACATCAACACATGCTGGGAAAATAAAGGCCTTTTACTCTTTTTAAGTTTGAGTACCCGGATCTCCCATGTTTTATCTACATGCATTGTATAGTAATAGTTTCAATGTACATATTATTTATTTTTGGATAATATACTGTTTCGACTGATATGATGATTGGTTCTGGTTTACATATTATGATCCCAAATTACTATGTGCATTTGATGCATATGCATTAACTTGTGTATACCTTGCTTACTGTAGAGTGCCATTCTAAATGCCTACATTTTGTGATTGGAAAGTTAGCTTTTTGCTGTAAACATGTTGGCATGATGTATGTGTGAAAGGCGGGTGCTTTACTTGAGCAGTGTGGTTTTGACACTTCTCTGTACTAGGAAGAGCCAAAGCGAAGAGACCAAAGTGACTCTATGTACCCTGACATTGTGGTCTTATGTTGGCCACATAAAATCAACTAAGCGACTGCAATTCAAATATGTATTTATTCAAGCAAAAAGCAATAAGCATTTATCACTGTAAACAAGTTGCACATCAAGGACACAGAGCATACACCCAGGCATTTGTATTGGCTGCAGGCCGGGCACAGCAGTGGGGGTGGTTTTCTAGTGCCACTAAAACATCTGTCATCCATTTTTACCGTAGAGATTTCGAAACATATTTACCCGTAATTGCCGGACTATAAGCCGCAGCTTTTTCCCCATGTTTTGAACCCTGCGGCTTATACAACGGTGCGGCTTATATAAAGATTTTTCCAGCTAACGGCCAGTTAGTTCATTTTACAATGGTCTTTAACAAGGATTTATATATAGATTTTTACAGCTAACGGCCACCAGGGGGCTCTAGCGGGAAGCAGGAGGGACACCTGTGGCTTATAGTCAGGTGCGGCTTATATATGTAAACATTTGTTTTTTTTCCCTAAATTTAGCTGGTGCGGCTTATATTCAGGTGCGGCTTATAGTCCAGCAATTACGGTATATCAATTAATTTGAGCCTATCAGCCAGGATCATCCAGGATCCTGGTGAATTATGACCATAAGCAAAAATCTAAAAAAAGAATGGCAGATTTTTCAGTAGCAGCAGAAACCCATGCCCTATTGATTGTGTTGATGCCAACTGACAGCTGTTTACAGTTTAGTTGTTAGCCATGGTCCGGTCCATCCAGGCGCGCACGTTGGGGATGCGGGTGTAGACACCAGGCTTGTAGTTGCTGTTGCAGCCTGGAGCACCCCAGGAAGTAATACCAAACAGGGTCCAGGCTCCATTCTTCATACACACCAGGGGCCCACCAGAGTCGCCCTGAAACAACAAGCAATTATATGTTTTTAACCACTTGACCACAACCCCGACTCCCCAGCTAGCGTGCACGGCCAGCAAGAGCCAGCTGACACTGTGTCCGCTCTGCAAAGCTCATTTCCCAGCCACAAAAACATGTCAAGGACTCACAATGTACAAGTGCAGCCGCAACTTAATTATAGGACTGTGACAAGGCTAAAGGCTACTAGGTAAACTAGTGTCGATAGTACGGAGAATTAGTACTGATACGGTTTGAAATACAGAATTGAGTTGACAAAAATCTATATAATTTATATTATAGTTATATAATATATAACCTATAAAACGGAATTAACATTTGACAATTGCCCACACAAATAGGGAGGGATACATTCAGCTATATTTTCGTCCATACCTACCCTTTATTCGGTATAAACTTCTTTCTCTTTTGTTTTACTATTTTGAAAAACATTTATAAATACTTCAAATAGACGAAAATGCTTTTCAAAATAGTACAAAAAATAAAGGCAAAGAAGTTTAGGGATAAGGCAAGGACAAAATATGCCCATTGTCTGGAGTCGGGATGTACCGGTATGTGTGGCAAACCCGGTCTGGTGGAGAATTGGAAAAGTTCTGAAAAGCGCACTTTTCTCTTTATTTTCCGTTCTTGAATGGTGCATGTTCTGCCTTGGTGCCTTGGCAAATGACAGGATGAAACGCTTTGCCCTATACTGTAATTCTGTCAAGCTAGCAGGGACCCCCTCTGACTCTATACATTTATGGAAGGATGATTGCTTGAACATGAAACTTGCTTGAACATGAAAGCAATATGTACAAGTGCATGACTTTGGCGCCGCAAGCCACATTACTAACATTTTTTTCTTCTTTTCTTTTTTTGTAATTTTGTTACTCACAGTGCAGGTGTCAGCTCCACCAGCTCCAGCGCAGAACATCCTGTTGGTGATTTGGCCCCTGTACTTGCTCTTGCACTTCTTGTAGCTGGTGATGGACAGACACACTTGCTGGAGATGGTTAGGACTCCGAGGAGCTGGAAGAAGACACGATTCAAAGGTTAAGTTTGACCTTTGAGTATTGGATGGTTCTGGACAATAACAAATGCATAAGGACCTTTAACCAACCTCGTTAATTATTTAACCATTAACCTGAAGAATAACATGTAGGCTACTATTTAGAATGGAGGAGTTCTGTCTTTGACTGCACTCAGGGTTTGGAGACAATCCTCCACAGATCTGCCATGCTGTACTGTATTGTTGTTGTGCATATTACATAATTGTCTGACATATTTTGATTCAGATCACAGTTTCATTGTGGTGTTATGCTATGAAAGGATTGTTTTGTGAAGTTAAATGAAAGATGAATATCTCACAGCCATCGAGGTAGCCTACTTTATTTGACAGGGGTGATAGTGCATGCACAAATCCACTCTAGCCCAGTCACTGTGTTGTTGATTGATGGAAAGAGTCTGTTTTGTTATGCACTCACGTTTGTAGCGGGTCAGGCCCCAGCCAGTGGCCACACACTTGGTGCCAGCATTGATGTTGTTACCAGTCTCAGTCACACACACGGGGGACACATGCTTGTTCAGCTGGGCAGGGCGTTGCAGCTTGATCAGTGCGATGTCATAGTCAGTAGTTTGGCGGTTGTAGTTGGGGTGATTGATGACCTATCAGGGAAATTACATCATTTGTTTAATGCGTTGTTGATTAAATGCTCCGATCTGGAGCCATGCAGGAACATGGTTAAAATAATGTTCATTATATGCCATATAAAACAGATCACCAACCTTTCCAACTCCCATATCCTGGATGTTGTATTTGTTCTTGAGGTTGTGCTGGCCCAGGATTACACGGTTAAATTTGCTGAAAAAAGATGGAGAGAGATTTACTTAAAGTACTTTTATGAGTCTGATAAAATAAAAATAAAACATCAATTGAGTTGTAACAGGTTGCTTGGGGTTTTGTATCCATTATCGTATTTTACTTCTAGTATGTTGAATGAATGTATATATTATCGATTATACGTATCCTGTGTGCATGCACACTCGCAAGTGTGTGTGTGTGTGTGTGTGTGTGTGTGTGTGTGTGTGTGTGTGTGTGTGTGTGTGTGTGTGTGTGTGTGTGTGTGTGTGTGTGTGTGTGTGTGCATGTGCATTTATCTTGCCTCAGGTCCCAGTTTTGGAAATGCTACTCTATGCGGATTGAATATGAGGATAGAATTTAATATTCGGTTTAGAGGGAGACATTGTCTACTCTACCTGACCTTGCAGTGGGCAGCAGTTACAACCCAGTCCTTGTTGATCAGTGATCCACCACAGAACTGGTCGCCAGAATTGGTCTGAAGTCACATTAAGGTTTCATTAGCAACAGTAGGATTTATCTATTAGTTTCTCAGTAATTCAGCTATTATGAAATGGCACAACATATAGCTTCCCCACCTTAACATTCATCCACCTATTCGCACATGAATGCACGGTCATGCATGCACGCACACACACACACACACACACACACACACACACACACACACACACACACACACACACACACACACACACACACACACACACACACGCACACACACACACACAAATACACACAAAATATATACTGTAGTATGTACCTGCAGGGAGACCTGCCAGGGCCAGGAGTGAGGTACAGCCTCCTCACCGTTGATGATACCGAGTCCATCACTGGGACATCGAGGAACTTTTGGTTTGATGGCAGGAACACCACAGGCTGAAGAATATAATATGCGTGCATGGACACACATAGCATAATTGCGTAAGGCACTTTTTTGTTCAAATTGACATTTCAACCTAATTCTACTCTCCAAACGCTGCTGCTACATGGTGCCTTATTGCTTATGTCCTCAGCCTCTTAGAATGCTTGTTATATTCCAAAACCACTTTCTTCCTAAGTCATTTTAAGTCAACTTTTTTAAGTATTTTCGAGCATTCTGAGGACAATGGCAAAAAATTATGGTGAATCAGCAGTGTAGAGTAGAGAGTAGAGTTAGGCAGAAATATTCTAATAAACAAAAACAAATAATAATTATAAGGTAGATAGAAATATTCTTTTTTTTCTCATGATTGCCTAAGTCAACCTAAGTCAGTCCTATTTTCTATAGTACAAGCATTTATACTTTTATGTATATATATTTTTTTTTTTGTAATTATAAAATGACACCATCAAAATCATATAAATTATCAAACACTTGAGTAGCCTACAGTGTTTGCTGCTGTACTCACATCTGCCCGTGGTACCATTGTGGACAGTAATCACATCTTCAGGGGAATGCAGGTGGACTGTTGATGCCAGAGATGTGCCTGGTGAAAAGATGGAGAGTACCAGTTAAAACTAGTACTACACTGGTCAAAACCTAAAATGACTCATTTTGGATGTTGTGAAGCTTACACGTCGAGGCTAAATTCTTTACAGCAAATCTGACAAATCTATGAGTCAAGAGCAAGAATCCTTCCCACAGCCAGGATGATAACCAAACTGTAAACCACAATGAATGGACCTCAAACACAGGCTAATTACTGTATCTATTATTTGAATCATTTGAATGATTCAAATTCAAATTCAAATGATTCAAAGATCTCACCCTCTCAATGCAAAAAAGAAAAAAGAAAAAAAGAAAAAGAAAAGACGAAATTATAAAGCCCTGGAGTGGATAAAAAAAAAGTAATAATAATACTAATTTGAGCCCATGAAATGTTTTCATACTGTATGTTCTTGTCATCATAGATGTCTTTGAAATATGTTGGAGATGCAAAAATGTAAGGAGTTGTTCACTCCAAAGAATTGTACATTTCTTATCAATTACACGCCCAATGAAGCCTTGCATTCATGGACTGTTTGTCTTTGTCATATTCCTGAGCCAAAACATTGACCACCGTGTGGCTCGTCAGTAGGACACTCAAGAGTCGACTCGGCCGGTCATCAAATTATTGATGTATTTGGGAAAGAAAAGTGAATTCAAAGCTTCATGGGGTGTGTAATTGATATAAACTATGCATTTTCTTTTTTTTTTTGTTTATTTGTTAACTACTCATTTAAGTACAGTGCTTATTTTAAGTATCTTACAATAAGCAATAACCACATAAATGCCTAAATTGTAAATGTTATGTCGCCTGACAAGGATACAGTTAAAACTGAGTCATACTTTACCTGAGGTCCAGAGCAGAAGGAGCACAAAGGTTATTTGACTCATATCTATCTGTACAGACACACTGAAATGATGTAGTCTGGTGTCAATGATGCTCAGATCTGTGGTCTGTAGTCTGAACTGGACTTACACTGAACAACACTTAGAGCCTTATATCTCTGTAGTTCTGACAGCATTATGTATTCATCAGGGAGTGGTTTATTTTCTTAATATCATATCATATCAACGCACGCACGCACGCACGCACGCACGCAGCCACGCACGCACGCACACACACACACACACACACACACACACACACACACACACACACACACACACACACACACACACACACACACACACACACACACACACACACACACACAAACTTCACTTATCTTATATATTATATGTTCTGCTGCATGATTGTGTGGTAGTGTGAATTGTGCAGTGTTTAGAGAAACATAATCAACCTTTTTTCTTTTTTTAATTGTGCTCAAGCTATCTAAAAATTATAATTATGGCATGAGCTTGACATACTGATATAGCAAGCAGAGTAAGACCACAAACATAATTAAAAAGGGAAGTCAAGATGTGAACCACTTGAATGTGTTGCTTCTTCACACATTACAGAAGATTAAGATCAGCTCTGTGGTCTTGTCGATGTTGGTGAAGTCCTGCCCTTCCTGTCCTGATCATTAGAATGTTGAACTACCACTGTTGTGTCATCAGCAAACTGGAATAGCCTTTAACAATCTTAGCCCCCATATTTGATATGCGTGATCCTGATCTACTGAGCGCACTTCTGCGTTGTATTTGCCACAAGCTTGTTGTTGTTTCACTTTATCTGTAGGAACTTTGGACCGTCTTTAATCAACTACACAATTGCAATTACAAGATTTATTCATTCAAGCAATAAGCAACAAGCATTTATCACTGGAAACAAGTTGCTCATCAATGACACGGACACCCAGGCATTTGGTGTATTTATTCATTGTGCTGATGCCAAACTAACAGCTGTTTACAGTTTAGTTATAAGCCATGGTCCGGTCCATCCAGGTGCGCACTTGGGGGATGGAGGTGTAAACACCAGGCCTGGAGTAGGAGTCGCAGACTGGCTTACCCCAGGAAGTAATACCAAACAGGATCCAGACTCCATTCATCTCATACACCAGGGGGCCACCACCGTCACCCTGAAACAACCAACAGTTATGCTTTTAACCACGTGACCACACTTCCCCAGCCAGCACGCACGGCCAGCGAGAGGCAGCTGACTCCGTGTCCACTCTGCGAAGCTCATTTCCGGGCCACAAACACATTACACTCCTCTAATTGGGGTACACATCACAACCACTTAAACGAGTAGTTCACCCCAAAATGACTTTTTTTCTATTGATCACTCACACCATGGAGAGACTTGAGTGTCAGCGCCAGCAGCTCCAGCGCAGAACATCCTGTCGGTGATTTCTCCATTGTACTTGCTCTGACATGTCGTGTGGCTGAAGGTGGGCAGACACACTTGATGGAGATTGTTAGGACTCCGAGGAGCTGGAAGACACGTTTCAAAGGTTAAGTTTGACCTTTGAGCTGATACCTATATCCGCCAGTTTCCGTGAGAATTTACTGTAGCATTATCTGCGGGACACACCCGGTTAACAGCAGACATACAAGCTCATGTCGCGTCGCAGATACAACCGTTGTGAGCTTGTAGATCACTCTCGGCTGCGGTGCCGGAAGCTGCATGCACGCCTCATTCATCAATCTGGTCGTAAATAGGGTGTATTTTTTTCCTTAAATTTCATCTTAAATTTCAGTAAGTCCAAATGTCAGTCAAATTCATCAAGCAGTGTGTATATCCCATTTTGTGCTTATCCACAGGTGTATGTCATGATGAATTTGGACGTAAATTTAAGTGCATAAACAAGGGTAAAAACGAGAGAGCAGCTTCCATAGTACTTATGGCAGGACCATATGGTAGAGAGAGCATGACTAAGCACTTTCTGCTCTGGGAACCCATTCACACTATAGGCTACTAGAAATTAATCACAACTTAAACTTGGCTATGCTGTTGAACATAATTGTGTCTTGTCAACAAAAAAAAAACAAAAAAAAAAGAAAAAAAAAAGAGAGAAAAAAAAGAATAGGCTGCCTATTTTTTTCTTCTTTATAGATCGGCACATTTACAAGGCTACAATTAGTCCTCAATCACAAAATAATAAACATGGGATGGATATTATAATCCTTTTCTACTGAACATTGCCAAAAAGATAATGTTGAAGGAATATACAGTATGAGCTGTGACACGGCTGCTTTCCGATATGGACCAGACCAGGTCGCTAGCTTTATTGATTATTTATCCTATATGTATATACTGAGGGGAAATTCTTTTTTTAAATTAATATTTCAACACTGTCCTGTAAAGCCACATGTATTCTTATCAGACCGAAGGTAAGAGTTATTTTGCTTTTGTGTGTAGCGTTATGTGTTGATGTGATCAATAGGCCTACAGTAGCCTAGTCTATTATAAATTAAAGCCTAATCAGTGGAGGGTCGCGACGCCCCCCACCTTCTCGCCAGCAGAGGAACTTGAACTTGGACTTGCTGCATATAAAAACTTCAACTTGTCTCGTCAAAAAACATTGAATGAACATGAATTAAAACTGTTCTGATCCCGCAGATTACAAAATGTTCTGATCCCGCAGATTACAAAATGGATGCTGAACGTAATGCTCTAATGTAGACTAGAATAAAGTGGTTTACAAGGTTCAATCCATTACGGAATAATACACTAAACAATGATGTGGAAATATCCACAAAGTGAAACACTGCTATTCTTCATCAGAGGTAAGAATATAGGCTAGTGGCAAATACAGTAGGCCTAGGTAATGCAGTGGGTCTCAACCAGTGGTCCAGGGACCACAGTGCTGTGCTGGGGGTTACAAGTGGTCTTGTGGTCTCCTGCTAAATGAAGGAGAGTTGGTAACCAAACAGACCCTTAGGGCCTTTATAGATCCTTAACTCTTTAAAATGAAACCAAATGGACGAGTGCGGGCAGTCATCATGCGGTGCATGAGTGGTCCCCCATCGGCGGGTCCATTTGGTTACAAACTCAGTGACAGCTAATCCACGACTGAATATGTAATTGTTTGACAATTGACATATTCTTTTATTTTTTAAATACATGTGTTGGCACATGTTGGGCAGAATGGACTAATAAATATTTTATTTGATGTTTGGCACAATTTAAAATTGATTTTGCATGAAGAAAAAAGCATTCTAAATATGCACCGTGGGCTGATGGCTTATTTCCAGACCGAAAAAAGCATCCTAAATATAAGCAAAGATTTACACCATGGTCGGAGGTGGTGTATTTTCCATCGTATTTCCAGCACAAATCCAAGACCAAAATACATTGATGAATTTGACCCCGAACTTGAGAATCATCCTAAATGCCGGTAAGAACAAAATATGATCGTATTTTTGGTCTTAAGTGCTTGATGAATGAGGCCCATGCGCAATGCAAGATGGGATGTTGGAAAGTTGTTGATAGTATTACTTTTTTTTTTACTTTTTTTTGTATGGCCCTGAAAGTGGCTTTTTTTTCCTATTGATTAACCACGGCATGGAGACTTGAGTTCAATAATATTGTTTTAGTTTTTGTTACATTCCTAAAACACAAATTTGATTACATTGATATGGGTCCCCATCCGGAATCAATGGGGTTACATTTACTATAACATTTTTTTTTGTCTTAGGAATTTGACAATGACAACATTATTCATAAATAATAATATAAATATAATAACTCAAGTCTCAATGGCATGAGTAATCAATAGAAAAAATGTCATTTTGGGGGTGAAAATACTCCTTTAATTCTTGCCCCTGACATTCCAATGTAAAAATAAAATTTGAATAGTATTCATAACCTGTAACCAAACTCAAATGCAGTCTGTGACAGCACTCAGGGTCCCAATTTAACACCAGCCGGAACTGCAGTGATGATGGTGAAACTACGGTGTCAAAGGTTGGTAAATGCTATATCCTTGATTAGTACAGTAGTTGGAGAAAATCATCCACAATGGGGCTGGTAATGGAGAAATATACCGTACAGTATTCTTGATTTACTGTAGATTGGCCATGATGTGTGTTGTCACTCGTATTACATAATTGTAATTTCCCTAGTCAAATATTTTGATTCAGATCAGTTTGATTGTGGTGTTATGTTTATAATCACACAGCCCCCAGGTCTGTGTCAATTTTATTTGCCTGTACTTAACTTTGGCAGCAATCATGAAGCAATTGCAGTTTAAATGTATCTACCGCCAGGAGGAGTAACCTTTTCTGGGGGAAAAGTTAACTGTGCTAAAAAAATAAAAAAAACATTTGCCTCCCTGCCTGATCTAACAGTAGTTGCATCTAAGCCGTCTTATAGAGGGTGTCTGCGTGTGTGTCTGTCTGAGTGTTTGTCTGAAGCTAATCTCTGGCCTATTAGCTGGAAGTGGTTGATGGAGGAAAAGAGTGTGTTTTGTCATGCCCTCACGGTTGTAGCGGGTCCTGCCCCAGCCAGTGGCCACACACTTGGTGCCAGCACAGATGTTGTCACAAGCCTCAGCAACACACACGGGGGACACATGCCTGTTCATCTTGGCAGGGCTTGCCAGCTTGATCAGTGCGATGTCATAGTCACGAGTTTGGGAGTTGTAGTTGGGGTGATTGATGACCTATCAGGGAAATTACATTTATCTTAGCTGTTAACAGAGATATTTGTTTAATGTGTTGCTTTCTTGTTGATTAAAGTTCAGATCTGGAAAAGAATGGAGAGGACCCTGATAACAAATAATGTTGTTTATACACATTATATGCCATATAAAACAGTTCACTCTTACCTTTCCAATTCTAATATTCTGGATGCTGATGTTGTTCTTGAGGTTGTGCTGGCCCAGGATTACACGGTGACATTTACTGAAAAGATGGTAAGATTGACTGTGTTTCTTGCACTTAAAAGTCAGTTTTAGACATGCTACTCTACTGTGTAGAATAGATAATATATAATATTCAGTTCAGAGAGAGACATTGGCTACTGTACCTGACTTTGCAGTGGGCCCCAGTCACAACCCAGTCCTTGTTGATCAGTGATCCACCACAGCTTTCAGTAATAAAATGTTTTATATCCACTACTAATGCTATTTCCAAACATGAAATACGGATAACATGCTAATTTCAGCAAATTTACATTGATGTCTATAGTGACAGAAGTATTAGAAACACATTTTATGCATGTCAGACCTGTAGGTTAAGCGATGTGTGTTGTGCGTGTGATGTCATGAAAATCACGTACTCCCAAACATTGAATCAGCAATGCAGCATTGGTATGGAGTTGTCCTAGGCTATACTACTATGGCAAAAGTGAGAAAATACCGTAAACTATTACATAATTTATTCATCCATGCAATTCCATTTAAAACTGAATTTTGGGATCTGCTGAGAAAACAAGAAGATATGTTGACAAGGACACCCCATACATTTGGAAACATATTTTTATTCAAATCAATATTGTCTCCAGTTAATGTAGGATGGTTTTCTTTTTTAAGTAGTACAGTTGAATTATAGGGGAATCGAGCTGGCCTGCAGTAAACCGATGTGTTCAGTTTGGCTGGGTCCAGACTACAATATGACATATGCCATTCTGGTGTTAAAGAGGTGGTGCCATAGTTGTGTATTTTTTTCAGTTTTTTGTATTTTTCTTCCCCCCCCCCCCCCCCCCCTTTTTTGTGTGTCTATGGCAGGGGTGTCCAAACCTTTTTCAAAGGGGGTCACATTAGAAAATATTAAAACACCAAAGAGCCGACTACATCTCCTGACATCATGTACTTTCGTTTCCACAATCCACTCGCTCTCCTTCTTTTTAACTTGTCTTACCATATC
Organism: Nannobrachium achirus; assembly: GCF_963921795.1. Classification (NCBI taxonomy): domain Eukaryota; kingdom Metazoa; phylum Chordata; class Actinopteri; order Myctophiformes; family Myctophidae; genus Nannobrachium; species Nannobrachium achirus. The sequence continues at coordinate 49,113 of NW_027664880.1, forward strand.
CCCTCTGGTCCTGATGTCCCCTATGGGGACATAGTCTATTCCCATGGCTGTGAATTCCACTGCCTTACCATTATGATCTATATTGAAATGTTTCACTATTCCATCAGTGGTGTCTTGGGCATTTATATGTTCTTTTAATCTCGCTTCAAGGGTTCGGTCGGAAAGTCAACGTAGAAAGCATTACAGAGAGAACAGAAGAGAATATAAATGGCGTGCTTAGTCGAGCAATTGATGTATTTTCCAATGGCATATTTTTTGTGTGTCTTTGGATGTGAAAAAACGTTCGATTCAACCAGTACATGACACACAGTGCAATGGGTATCGCCACATCTGAAAGTGCCCACTTGGGGTAGCGACGTCTGTTGTTCCAGTCCAGTGCAGGGAGACGGCTGGGTGGGCGCGCTCCTGAGAGAAAAACAGAGGGGGGTTAAGATGTGTTGCATATACAATATGCAATACCATACACCTCTGCTGAATCGACCACGCCCCCCGAACCGAGAGGGAGAAGTTAAGCACCTTAGTCACAACCAGGCGTTTTACTTCTGTGTTTGTGTTTCACTCCCTTCTGTGCCGCACGCGGAACTGCTTCACCCCCAGACAGTACAGGACAGCACCCTCAGTGGTGGAAAATTGTGCTGAGTCAGCTCTAGCGGACTTTGCAATCTGCAGTGCCTCTTGTTGCTCAAGTCCTGGGTAAACCTATCCTAATAAAATAATTGGATGCGAGAAATGTGATCCATGAGGCATAGGGATTGGAAGGCTAATGTTTAATGTTGACGCCACGGTACCATCTGCTATGCCAGGGGTTTTGGTAGTTATTTAAAGAGTCCGCTCATGTGAGCAGCAGTTCCACATGCGCCACAGTAGGGGACGTTGCTAATTTTTACTATACAATCGGGTGGAAAAGGTCTGTTTGCAGGCCAGACAAATGAATGGGCAAAAATGGTTTTGACCAATGGGCTCAACTCACGAATTTGCGCAAAAGCTTGCACACAGAGTTGTGCACAGAGGTGACACTACTGCGCATGCGAGACGATGCGCAGAGGTTCCAAATAGGGCCCGGCCGTCATCTTCCCCAACCCGGAAGAAGCAATATGCGCTGGAGGAGTAACTCCATACAGGTGAATGGCAAGAGATTTCACCTTTCCTATAAAATATAACTCTATGGGGAAAACACTCATTCTCTCTTAAGGCCTGTCTATACTTCGACAGAAATGTTTGTTGAGTTGTGTTTTCCGACATTGAAATTTCGGAACTCTCATTCGGTCTAATGCTTTTCAGAAGTCACGAGGGACATCGTTTTATGGTCGAAATCTTCGGTTTCGGTCGAAGTATGAAAAGCCCTTTAGTTGCTTTGGGCCTCCTATTCAGAAGGGCATTCCTTAATAGTGCTTTAAAAGTCTTTGAAAAAACTGTGCATGAAATAAATTAATACAAAACTATTAAAACAATAATAATAAAATAAAATCACCGTGTTCTTGTAGCCCTGTAGCTCTTCAGTTTATCACAGCATATCTTCACGTCTTCATATTGCTTAGTGACATCTTTAACAACATGTTTCATATTTATGTTTCTAGAAGTGACTATCCGAATAAATGTTAATTTTAACATTTCAATATCTAGCCTACATGTCAGGTTTATTATGAAATATTCCTGTTACCTGGGACTGAGTTTCTTTTCTTGAGTGACAACCGGTCAATCGATGTCTGCATATCGTCTTGGAGTGTTTTCAAAATGTTTTCCTGAAATTAAAGATAAACTGGTCAGTGCTAGAACATAATGAACAGAGTCATGGTAGCAATACTCAAAATAATTGGCATAATAATTATAATAATAATCCATCCATTTATCGATCTTCAACCGCTTTTCCGAGTCAGAAAAATGTAGAAATAACTTCCAATATTATTTGAACATATGACTTAATTGGAAAGTTCAGAACAATTGATGGAATTTGATATATTTCTGAGTTAGATGAGTGTTAGACAAACCTTCAGGCTTTTCATAAGAGCCAGCATGTCGTCCTTGGCCCTTTCAAACATTACGGATTTTGATTCCTCGAGATGCCAGTACATTTCCTGATAAATGCGTTCCAGCGTGCCACTCCCACTGTGTGCTGCAGCACCTACAGTATCACAAACACAACACAATACATTTTTGACTAATTAAACATTTTCCAGGCAGGCCGAGGACCCATAGCAGAGAGAGATGAACCTATTGTTTGAGATTGTGTGTTGAGATTGTGTGTGTTTTTTTCATTGATTTAACTTCTTAGATAGATAGTTGTTTACACATCATCTTTTCTTTTAAGTTGGATGTTAACGTGTTTTTCAGAAATTTAAAAACGTTTTCTATCGATTACTCACCCCATGGAGTGTTGAATTCAACAAGACTTTGTGTTTGTTTGTTTTTATCGCATTCCTAAGCCAAATATTTTAATGACAGACCAGAGTCTCGGAGAATCAAAGTGTTTCCTTTGAGTGTCCTACTGGAGACGCCACTTCTTTTTAATATCAATTGCATAGCTGTATTAAAATGTATACCTTTCCCAACCAAATTCTAATATTTCCCAGAAATGTTCAAATATATCAATAATGGTGAAAACAGCAAATCTAGAAGTCCCACAACGTATTACCAGTTGTGGGCTTGGAGATAATCTCTTATTTGAAATAGGGCTTGATTAATTCATTATTTACCTTTTCCCTTCCTAGAAATGTAGTGGAGTCAAAAGTACAATATTTCTCTTTGGAATGTAGTGGAGTGAAAGTCACAAGTATCCAAAAATCCAGTGCAGATAACGAAAAAAATAAATCAATTAAGTAAATGTACTTTGTTACTGTCCAGCACTGCATGTAACTGCACTGCTGTTAGGTTGACACATGTCATTTTCTGTTGTTACTTACTTTCATGGCATGGCTGCATGGATTCCTGGATTGACTTTTCGAGGAGTAGATGTTTTTCTTTTTTTCACGGACGACATTGGCAAGTTTTGTCTTCAATTTATCCTCCTGTTCCAGAGAGGGAATAAATGGAATAAAATAACACAAAATACTTTATTTTGAATATTATAAATAAACATTTCAGCGGCCAATTAATAACGTATTCTGCCTTGAACAACTATTGTCCTGGTAAATTAATTCATTATTATTATTATTATTATTATTATTATTATTATTACCCTTATGCATTAACTATTTCTCTTTTATATATATATATATATATATATATATATATATATATATATATATATATATATATATATATATATTAGGGCTGGGACTCGATTAAAAAGTTTTATCTAATTAATCAGAGTATTTGTAATTAATTAATCGAAATTTATCTCATGTTTAATTGCATATAAATGTTTGACCTGAGAAGCATTTTTTTTCAAGTCAAACACATTTTGTTGTACAAGTGAATCAACGAGTGAGTTTTTCAAATCTAAATTTCGCATCCACTATGCCCGAAATTGAAGGTTCTGTGGTGCAAAAACTAAGTGCGTTAATCTTTTTAGTTGCATAAATCTTCTGTAATTAATTAGTTAAAGTCCCAGCCCTAATATATGTATATTATGTATATATATATATATATATATATATATATATATATATATATTTATATATATATTAGGGTTAGCGTTATATTATTTGTAAAAACATAATGATTAACACATTATTTGGAGGTAAGATTATTATTTTTTATTTTTATTATTTTTTACTGTAGACCAGGGATTCTCAAACTGTTGGATATTAGGACCCCATGTTATTAGCTAAGTTTTTTGGTGACCCCATCACCCATCTCTCTGCATTCTAGGTACCGGTATGTATCTTGTTTAATGTAGTCACTCTGGATAAACAGTGTCTGAAATGCCTACATTATGAATTGACAGTATCCTCAAGGGCCGTCACAGGTTGGGAATCACTGTCATAGCCTATTTGTCTCTGTGTCAAATACATAACATTAAATACATATGATCAGTACAGTAGAGCATAATGCATTGCTCTGTGAATAACCTTAAAGTTATACTATGTAACTTTTTTTATAAAACATATCTTAAAATTGTCCTAACTATTAAATCGCTAAAGTTTTAGAACCCCCACTCCGTTAATTTTAGCCCCAAAAGCCTTTTCTTTATATGTTTTCTACTTAGCCTTGACAGGGGCGGGATTTCCCTGCAAAATGACGTCATCTGCATCATCCGTATACGTTGGCCAATCACATTGCAAATCATACACACATGATACACTACCGGCCAATCACAGCGCAGATCATACACTGCCGGGCTCTCTGGTGTTTAGGAAACACGCCTTCAGGAAGTACACTGCAGTGTTTACACTTGGAGTCTAGCATGTAACTCCCCAACCGCTGCTCGTAGAGGGACACGGGAGACCTCATTGAAATCGTCTTGGCGAGGCGAGGCGGACGCGGTGGTCTGACGGCCCGGTCCGCGGCGAAAAACGGACGAAAAAAGCAGACGCGACCGCGGTTTACTCTACCGCTACTGACCACTAGTTGAGCAACTTACACAGTATAGCTTTAAAGGACAACTTTTTGGAGCGGTGAAAGCGCTCCCAATGAACAGGTATATCCGTGGGTATGTGGCTGGCTGGCTGGCTGGGTGGCTGGCTGGCCCTGTCCGTAGCCTGGGCAATACCTTGAGTGGCCACACACAACACACTAGTTAAAGGAGGGGCGCTGTTTTGTGCAGGCCAGGCACACTCACCACTCACTCACAGGCACAGTTTACACTCACTCACTCACTCACATAGGGTACAGCTGCTCAAATTCACCGCTCCACTTCGAACCGAGGTTTGATTTTTTTTTACAACAAGCGTTCATATTTTAGATAAGAGAAAAGAAAATATGAGTGTTTACATGTTTTCATTTACTGCTTTATATCGTTTTAGTGATTTTAATGATTTTGATTACAGTGGGTGGGGAAATGCGTGCGTACAAGTGACTAAAGGTCTTAGACACAATAAGCTCATTCCCAAGATGCACCGCAATCTTTCATGGGCAGATGTGACTTATGGGGTCTAGTAGTAATAGTATTACTGTAAATAGTAATAAAGAAATCCCTGGCTTATTGTGTCTAAAAAGGCAGTACTGAAATCAAAAGCATTAAAAGCACAAAGGAAAACAATAGAAAGAGCAATAAAGAGCCACTGACCTTTGATCTCCTGCAAGGAATCTACATTTTGAGAAAAGACATGATGAAAAAAATAGTTATGATGCATGAATTAGAATAGCTTCAATTAAATATAAAAAAACCTCCATGTTATAGTGATGGCATAAATAACATAATATATGAAGATTTGAGAGGAGACTCGCTGCAACGCAGTACAGTTGATAAAAATGTGACACGATAAAACATGAGGCATTACTTACAGCATATGGTGACGAAAAACACAACATGACTATATCTAAATGATGCCATTGTGCAGATGCATCCCCATGATATGATGTCTGACTACTTTAATGGCTGCTGCCTAACAAACTAAAAGCCACAGTATCAGGAAGTGAAACGTCCACACAGAACTAGAACTGTGGTCGTCTAGACCAGGGGTTTTCAAAGTGGGGCACCCTGGGGTGCCGTGACGGCAGTCCAGGGGTGCCGCTAGATAATTTGATAATATTTGGAATTTATTTGGACACTTGAAAAAATACTTAGTATCATTTTAAACCTGAAGTACAATGTTATTTTCAGTCAGTTCTAACCAAAATGGCTTATCTCAATGTTTTCCTCACAACATAATCGCTAAAATATGCTATAAATATAAGGTGCTGGGAGTGAAAATGGTGAATATCGTCACTGTCAGGCAAAAACCTTGTATCTCCAAGTTTCAAATGTGTATGTTTTTTGGTAAAATAAAAGCACTACTTACACACTACGTACAAAAGTGTCACACTATCAAAATACAATGTTGTGTTATTTATTTGAGTTATTATGAAGTACATTAAGTACATATAACTATTATTTAATTTATGTTTCATTGTATTACAATTAGTTTTACACTATTAACAATACGTCTAGTCGGCGACCTGGCCAACTCGGAACAATGTAAATAGGGAATGAATGCCCCGCCCTTTAATGCAAACCCCATTATACCTGTTTTCATAGGACCCGTTTTGACCATTTGTCTGCCTGTGTCCATTTATGCCCATATATGGAGATATCTGTATCTGTCTGTCTGTCGGTGTCCATTTTATGTCCATATATGGAGATCACTGCAGTTATAGTTCTGGGTCCATTTTATGCCCATATATGCCCATATATGGAGATATCTGTCTATCTGCGTCCATTTTATGCCCATATATGGAGATCTCTGTATCTGTCTGTCTGTGTCCCTTTTATGCCCGTATATGGAGATCTTTGTGATTCTGCATCCATTGTATGCCCATATATGCCATATATGGAGATATCTGTTTATCTGCGTCCATTTTATGCCCATATATGAGATTTCTGTCGCTTTTTCAAACAGATGGTCAAAACGGGTCCTATGACAACAGGTATAATGGGGTTTGCATTAAAGGGGGAACCGGCACTGTGTCTGCAACACAGTCGGAGGCACAGACAGATACAGAGATCTCCATAATGGGAATAAAGGGACACAGACAAACAGATGGAGGAGGAGACAAACTTAATGCAAACCCTACCTGTTGTCATAGGACCCGTTTTGACCATCTGTTTGCCTGTGTCCATTTATGCCCATATATGGAGATATCTGTATCTGTCTGTCTGCGTCCACTTTATGCCCATATATGGAGATCTTTGACCATCTGTTTGCCTGTGTCCATTTATGCTCATATATGGAGATATCTGTATTTGTCTGTCTGCATCCATTTTATGCCCATAAATGGAGATCTATGCAGACACAGTGCCAGTTCCGGAAAATCCTGATGTCAGACATCAGAATCCGAACCTTTCGTGCTGGTTCCAGAAAATCGTGTATCGGGTCGGGTCGGGTCGAGGCCGAGCACTGCACTGGAGATATCTGTTTATCTGCGTCCATTTTATGCCCATATATGAGATTTCTGTCGCTTTTTCAAACAGATGGTCAAAACGGGTCCTATGACAACAGGTATAATGGGGTTTGCATTAAAGGGGGAACCGGCACTGTGTCTGCAACACAGTCGGAGGCACAGACAGATACAGAGATCTCCATAATGGGAATAAAGGGACACAGACAAACAGATGGAGGAGGAGACAAACTTAATGCAAACCCTACCTGTTGTCATAGGACCCGTTTTGACCATCTGTTTGCCTGTGTCCATTTATGCCCATATATGGAGATATCTGTATCTGTCTGTCTGCGTCCACTTTATGCCCATATATGGAGATCTTTGACCATCTGTTTGCCTGTGTCCATTTATGCTCATATATGGAGATATCTGTATTTGTCTGTCTGCATCCATTTTATGCCCATAAATGGAGATCTATGCAGACACAGTGCCAGTTCCGGAAAATCCTGATGTCAGACATCAGAATCCGAACCTTTCGTGCTGGTTCCAGAAAATCGTGTATCGGGTCGGGTCGGGTCGAGGCCGAGCACTGCACTACCTGCTGCGGTGGGGAACGCACGTGCCGAATTTGAAATAGGGAATGAATGCCCCACCCTTTAATGCAAACCCCATGAATGCCCCACCCTTTAATGCAAACCCCAATATACCTGTTGTCATAGGACCCGTTTTGACCATCTGTTTGTCTTTGTCCACTTATGCCCATATATGAAGATCTCTGCACACACAGTACCGGTTGCAGAAAACTCTGATGTCAGACTTTATGCCCATATCTGGATTCACAGAGATTTTGTGTTGACTCATGTGGCGTACGTGATGTCAGAGCCTTTTATGAAGTGATGTCACAATGATGTCACAATGACTCAGCGCTTGCGCCGATTTCCTCCGGAACAGCCTGATGTCAACAATCAGCTCCGCATAAGGAGATTCCGAACGTTTCACGCCGGTTTCGGAAAACCGCGAGTCGGGTCGGGTCGAGGCCCGGCACTGCACTCCGCGCCGCGGCGGGGAATGCGCGTGCCGAATCTGAAGCCGGTGGGACGAACGGTTCTCGAGATACGCGGATTACAAACAAACAAACAAACAAACAAACAGACAGAGATTTGTCGCATTTATAGATAGATGTCACCTTTTGGTCTATCACCCTGACAATGAAGAAATACCCTGGTGGATTTAAAATAGTCATATACAGATAAAGACAGATATAAACAATATCCACATGAAAAGATAAACGGCTCAGTTGCCTTGTGGTTAGAGGTTGTGTCTGCCCTGAAATAGTGGGAGGTCGTGGTTCGAATGTGTGATCCTAATCTGCTGTTGATCGGAAAATACATTTCTGTGTCAAGTTTGCCAAAAACTAATTTAAATAATTGTTTCACAGTGAAATACAATTTTACCACCTTGTCTTTGTAGGAACTTTGGACCTTTTTTTTTTTTTTTTGACACAATGCAAGGTGACACAATAAGGTAAAAATGCACTGTTACTCCAATTCTGGATGGTGATGCTATGTGATTTACGGAGCAACATTGAAGGGTAAGCTCTAATCCTCTCAATGAACACATTTTTTCAACTGTACTGCAGAAGAAGAAGATCCAGAAAAAATGATTGGGAACCACTACACAACTGCAATTACAGTATTTATTCATTCAAGCAACAAGCAATAAGCATGTATCGGTATCGCTGCAGACAATGTGCACATCAAGGACAAATACACAAATAATTGGCATTGATTGTAAATATGCCAATCATAGTAACTGCTGTTTACAGTTCATACATGGACTAGCGCCCCCCACCTTCACTTATAGTGCGGCCCTCAGGTTAAATTGGATTGATTCCAGCTGTTCACGTTAATTACTTCAGTCTTTATTAGTAGCATATTGACTATGTTTTAGCCTTTTTTTTATGTCTGATGTATTTGTATTTAAGTTCATAAAGTTTACATAAAGTATAACTAAATGCATTTGAAATTAAATATAATTTTTACTTTTCAGGATTCCAATGGAAAAATACCAAAAAAGAAACTAAGGATTCTAATATAAAAAATTAAAAAAAAATAGTCAAAATAGCAAATCTACAAGGTCAAATGTGTCGCACGTGTTTTGAGCTTGCAGATCGGCTATTTTTGGTACTTTTGCATGACATAAAATGACAAAGTGGGACACTAATTATGAGAAGAAGTTAAAATAAGGGGATGCAGCAAGAGCTTTCTGCCCACAGTATATGCAACGTGGGCCTCTGGAGTGAGTGTGGACATATGCATGGCCCTCTGCACCCCTGCTTTAGTTGTTAGCTATGGTGCGGTCCATCCAGGCGCGCAGGTTGGTGACGGCTGCGTACACACCAGGCCTGTTGGTAGGGCAGCCTTCAAGACCCCAGGAGGTCAAACCATACAGGGTCCAGGCTCCATTCTTCCTACACACCAGGGGACCACCAGAGTCACCCTGAAACAGTTTTTTTTTTAATAATTTCTCAGTGAGCCATATAGTTAGACATTACTAGTTACTATCAAAACCTCCACGGGCTGTCAGTCAGTCCACGGGTTGTTTGCCACTCGCCTGCAGCTCGTGGCACAACCCTGAAACAGTGGTAAATCAGCCAACAACCCACTCCCTCTCATGGTAAATGGCTTATATATATATATATATATATATATATATATATATATATATATATATATATAATTATTATTTTCTTTTTCTTTTTTCATTGAAGTCAGTGTCACTCACCTGGCAGGTGCTGCTTCCAGCAGCTCCAGCGCAGAACATCTGATAGGTGATGGATCCCTTGTACCAGTAGCTCTTGCACTGGCTGTGGCTGATGATGGGCAGACAGGCTTGTTGCAGCTTGGAAGGTCTCTGGACAGCTGGAAGAATGCACATAAGCCAACATTAAGGGGGAAGGGGCAAATTCATACATTCATACAAATTCATACATTCATACAGGTTGACGGGGAAGACTGGCTCACTGCATATAGGCTCATTGGTCCCACCAGCTTTCACCATTAGTTAATCCTTAAGCCTCAATTACTTAAAGAATAAATAACATTTAAGGTAGTTGCACACTGAAGCAATTTTTTTCTCTCTCTCTCTCTATCTCTCTCTCTCCCTGAAAAACCCATTTCACAAAAAAAACACAGCATTGTGCAACCAGCTTTAGTTCCTAATAATAGGTTCCTTTTTTACCCCTTTCCTCCCCAAATGTGGTCGTTATGCCAACGAATTCCTGCCCACCCACATTTTTGTGTTGTCACTGCTGTTCCTACTGACTCACCTGCCAGCTAGGAGCCCTGCACCGGGAGGACAGAGAGCCTTCGTCCTACTCCTCCCTGAGCAACCACAGGTGCCGCCTTCATTCCGTAGGAATAGGGTGCAGTGACTAATCAACCTCCCCAGTGTCCCCACCTGGCTTCCCTCCCCATGACACCACAAAGCTGCCGGATGCAAAACGGTGGATTTGCACCCACAACATTTGTGGTGGTGGACAGGATTTCCACTGCGCCACCTGAGTGCCCAGTTACTTGTATGCATTGAAGGCCAGTCACTGTGACTGGTGGATGCAAAGAGTGCGTTTTGTGTCGTTCAAACTCACGATTGGAGCGGGTCGAGCCCCAGCCAGTGACCACACACTTGGTGCCAGTAGGGATGTGGTCACCAGTCTCGACCACACACACCAGGGACACGTGCTTGTCCATCTGGGCGGGGCTTTGCAGCTTGATCAGTGCGATGTCGTAGTCCCAGTGGTTGTGTTCATTGTAGTTGGGGTGAGTGAAGACCTATCAGGGAGACGATAGGTTACTAAAGTAAAAACATAAATATACACCGATGTTTTGATCGTTCTATTGTAAATATATTTTGCATTGTCTATCCTTATACTCCCCCTGTCCTTTATATTGTAAATACCATTTATCTTTGCATTTGTTTTCTTTTTTTACGATTGTTTTTTCTGATGATATCTTTTGCATAGTACTGTGTTCTAGCTGTCTGTCATTCAACGATATGAGTTTAAAAAAAGGGGGGGGAAAAGAAAGAAAAAAGGATCTCAACTGAAACCAAAGGCTTTCTTGGGCGTATCCTCTTAGTTGACCTTGTACCAGTGAACTGTACTGTACCTTGAATAAATTTGTCATCAATCAATTTTCAGATGACTAAACTAAGACTTAAACCAAATTACATTTTATTGAAAATACTATGATAAACACTAAATACATGTGCAGTCAACAAATGCAACGAAATCGTTACAGAACGTTGCAGTGAAAGGTTGCCCGGTTGCAGGTGGTTGAAAGTGCTTTAATGTTTTCAAATTGCATGGTGAATCATTGCCATGATCTGAGCGTTGGTTCGTTTAGCTTGAATGCCTTGGCTTCAAACAAACGTTCCAATCTGGAGCCAGCGTATACACAAGGAAATACCCCCCCAAAATAAATGTTGACAATATTATGATTAGGTATACTTATTGTAACAAAAAAGGTTGTGTCTCTATAGTGTCATCACGTCAAACAGACCACCAACCTTTCCAATCATCATGCTCTGGATGTTGGATGTTTGCTTGAGGTTGTGCTGGCCCAGGATTACACGGTGAGATTTTCTGAAAAGATGGTGAGATTTGGTTAAAATACTTTTAGGAGAAGATTGCGCGCACGTGCGCAGGCACGCATGTACGCACGCACGCACGCACGCACGCACGCACGCACGCAAACACACACACACACACACACACACACACACACACACACACACACACACACACACACACACACACACACACAGAAACGTGGGTCCAATTGCCCATGGGTCTTACTTTTAGAAATTATCTCTATATATATACACACACACACACACACACACACACACACACACACACACACACACACACACACACACACACACACACACACACACACACTATTTGGTTCAGAAGGAGACATTGTCTACTTTACCTGATCTCACAGTGGGCAGCAGTCACAAGCCAGTCCTTGTTGATCAGTGAACCACCACAGAAATGAGAGCCCTTGTAGGTCTGAAATCACATTAAGGTTTCATTAGCTACTGTAGTGTTTTGATTGATTTAATACTGTACAAGTTTGCATAGACAAAGATTAGACAAATAGACAAAAAGCGAATAGACAAAAAGCACAACGCTAATAGCAGGGAGGCGTTCATGCGTTGTCTCAAGCTCAGGGGCCCCCCTAGCTCAGGGGCCCCTGGGCCTGGGACCATTGTGCCCATTGGGTAATCCATCCCTGGACATTTTGATTTAAAATCTCATTGATTCACTTGTATACCAAAATGCGTTTTAATTTTTTTGTAATGTTGTTCTATATCACATTTACCTGCATGGAGACCTGCCATGGCCAGGAGTGAGGTACAGCCTCCTCACCGTTGATGATACCGAGTCCATCACGGAGACATCCAGGGACTTTTGGTTTGATGGCAGGAACACCACAGGCTGAAGAACGTGCGTGCACCAAACACACACACACACACACACACACACACACACACACACACACACACACACACACACACACACACACACACACACACACACACACACACACACACACACAAACAATGTACAATTTAGTCATTCATCAGATGCTCTTAATCCAGAGCAATTTACAATATAAGGACAGCACAAGGTAATACATCAAATACATATATTGTCATCTATAGGATCTAGGAACCTATCAATAAACATTGAACATTAAATCGTATGAATAATATGAATCATCAACTTGTTTAAAGTATCAAATACATTGGTACACATGTTGGTTACTCTTCCCACCTCTGCCTGCAGTTCCATTGTGGACAGTAGTCGTGTCTTCAGGGAGATGTATGTAGACTGCTGATGCTGGGTGTGTGCCTGTTGGAAACATTATGGAGCAATACAACTTCAAATTACTTCGCCACAATGTTGGACCTTAATGATGATTTAATGTTGTCATGGTTCTTCTAAATATCCTTTATTACATAATTATTTAATACTCAGAGTGGAGAGGCGATAAATGGATGAAGCCCGCGGAATGGGTTCAGTCAGCATAACTCGAGTGGGTCAATGCGGTCGTATTCAGTTTCTGTTACAACGCTACTACGCCAGTCTTACGTCACAGGTGACGTGGCAGTCAGCTGATCATTGCCAACCTACTTAAAGCCTGCTCAGATGTCTCTTCCTCCTGCCTTGCTGATTGGCTGCTGTCTTGCTTTAGCCTGGTTAATAAACCAGACTGCACAACACCACCCCCTGGCGGTAGTGGTGGTGTTGTGTAGTCTGGCCCTCCACATTAAATAAGCTTTTTCCACCAGCCCTCAGAAAGGGCTGGCCAATGTAGGCTTGGGGCACGTGGTGGGTGGTGGCCTGGTTCAGAACCAGTCAGCCAATCAGGCGGGTCTGTGTGTATTCAAACACATTCCCCCCTCCACTCTATTACAGACATCAAATAGATCGTGGTCTTTGACGCTTTCATTGAACTAATGAGCTATTGACACTTGTGTGGCTCAATCAATTACCGCAGCTCACAACCCTTTTGAAGTTCAGAGGGAGCAATTAAGAGCATGTCACACCATTTTTTAAAACCGCCCCTAACATTACGTCAATAGGCTTTAGCCTGCCCCTCAGAAAAAGAATCTCTCCCCGAAATTCCAGACTCTCTTCCCAAAACGAAGTGTGTGATAGAGTCTGGTTTATTAACCAGGCAAGGCTTGCTTGCCCCCACCGCCTCCCCAGCACCACCAGTAGGCTCTGCTGCTAATTCTGTTCCCCATGGGGGGTGTTTATATATTTATATCTCCCTGCTCCTAATGGTTATTAATGTTCTTCTGTGCTGCGCTGAGCAGGGAGAAGCAGAGCCTGACGCCAAAATAAATGTGACATATTACTCACTTCTATTACTCATCTATCTATAAATGCGACAAATCTCTGTCTGCGTGTCTGTATGTAATCCGCGTATCTCGAGAACCGTTCGTCCCACCGGCTTCAGATTCGGCACGCGCGTTCCATGCCGCGGCACGGAGTGCAGTGCCGGGCCTCGACCCGACCCGATGCGTGGTTTTCCCGAACCGGTGCAAACGTTCAGAATCTCCTTATGCAGAGCTGATTGTTGACATCAGGCTGTTCCAGAGGAAATCGGCGCAAACGCTGACTCATTGTGACATCACTTCATAAAAGGCTCTGACATCACATACGCCACATGAGTCAACAAAAAATGGACGCATATAGACAGATATCTCCGTATATGGGCATAAAAGGGACACAGACACAGGCAAACAGATGGTGAAAACGGGTCCTACAGAGATCTCCATATATATGGGCAAACAGATGGTCAAAACGGGTCCTATGACAACAGGTATAATGGGGTTTGCATTAAAGGGGGAACCGCACTGTGTCTGCAACACAGTCGGAGGCACTGCTATTTTGGTCAAAACGGGTCCTACAGAGATCTCCATATATGGGCATAAAATGGACGTAGACAGACAGATATCTCCATATATGGGCATAAATGGACACACGCAAACAGATGGTCAAAACAGATCCTATGACAACAGGTATAATGGGGTTTGCATTAAAGGGCAGGGCATTCATTCCCTATTTACATTGTTCCCGAGTTGGCCAGGGCGCCGACTAGACGCTCGGCCGCCCTTCGGGTGGCCGAGCTTCTAGTTTATAATAATAATAAACATTGTTCCAATCCTTATCGTGAGTTATCTGACTGAACCTACTATAACTCCGCCAGATCTGGGCTTGTTTCTGCTTTTTTTTTTTTTTTTTTTTTTGGTAAAGTTGAGATTTGTGTTGTTAAAATGTTTCAAAAATATATGTTTTAATCATTTGTATTTATTTTTTACATCAGATCTACTGAAGTAGTTGTCGGTTTTCAAATAGCCGTGGCCAAGTCACTTCTTTTGGACTGTTTTCATAGACCTGGTTGCTTCTTTCCTCGCAAAATCTGCCAAACCGTACATTCCAGCACCTCAAGCACAGACTAATGAACAAAGCAGAATCTTTGTGTCTCCATAGTGAACCACTGCTGATTGTCAAATCATTGGCTTAAAACAAAAGATGAATTCATGAATGAATCCATGAATTCAAGTCTAGACTTGGGTGAGCATTTGATAGAAAGGTAATGCTTTGGCTGAACTATCCCTTTGCAAGTAAAAAAAAACATACCGTTACCTACATTCATTGTAATTGCAATGTATTTCACATCGCAAGGATCTTTAAAACAGAGTCGTACTTTACCTGAGGTCCAGAGCAGAAGGAGCACAAAGGTTATTTTGTTCATATCTGTCTGTATAGCCGTCAATAGTACAGACAGCTGTCAGTACAAATACATTGATATGATGCCTAGATCCAGTTACTCTGTAGTCTGAACTGGACCTTCACTGAACAACACACTCTGTCTTATATCTCTGTAGTTTGACATGTCAGCTCTACTCATTACGTATTCACCAGGGAGTGGTTTGGTTATGATGGTCTGGAAGCTAGAAGCTGACATCAACACATCACATAAATGTACGCACGCACGAACGCACGCACGCACGCACACACACACACACACACACACAGACACTACTGTATATCAATATAACCGATATCTGAGGTGTTCTGCTACTCGTGTGTATTGTGTGAAGTGTCTAAACAAAACCCCAGTTTTCAAGCAATACAAAAATATATTAAATAAATAAATAAATGTATAATTGCATGCAGGTAACAAGCAGATCAAGAACACAAAGAAAACTAAAAAGGGAAGTCAAGGTGCGAACCACTAGAACGTGTTGCTTCTTCACACACACATTACAGAAGATTACCATCATCTCGGTGGCCTTGTCGATTTTCAGGAAGCCCTACCCTGCCAGTCAGCATTCTGCTTCATGCAGTAGTATGCTGCTGGGGAGGTGGCATCAAGGCCTGGGAGCTGAACAAGCTCAACAAACCATAAAGAAGGCCTGCATGCAGCTCAGTAGTTGGCCTCCGAATGGAAGGGCTGCATTTTTTGGGAATGTTCTTTTTTTTTGGAAAAATGTTTGGAAATAAAAATGATTTCAAACAAAATGTAGGAAACAAAACATAATAAGGTTAAAACAAAAAGAAAAACATAAAAATGTGTCCACGACCCACTGTTTAGGAAACAGTAGCCTACAGAACCCAGTCACACACCACAAGGTTCAGTACCAGTTAAGCCTCTATCACAGTCCACTCCAGAGTGAAGAGCTATCCACTTCACCGTGTTGTAGTTTTCTAGCTATCACCTAGGCTTTGTTATACATTTTTAGGTGATAGCTAGAAAACTACACCGCGGTGAAGTGGATAGCTCTTCACCCTGGACTCTGTTAGAGCCTATACAAGCCACTGTTGCTCTGATCAGGCCGAAATGTTGTCCAGATTTGGAGTCATAAAGTCATAATCATCGTTGACTGATAGACAGACATCGTGCAGGCTGATTATATATTATATTATATACAGTATATATTTTGACAGGTTGGGATGTCCATAGGCGAAGCAGAAGGGCTGGCAAAGTATTGTGATCTCCTATGGCAGAGATGCTTGCTGATGCTTATGGAATACTGAGTGACATTCTTGTTGTATCATGGAGACATGTGCTATGAGTTTGTGAATGTAACCAAACACTGCACCTGCATTGTTTGTGTCCTTGTATACCTTCCTGTGTGGAAGTGTGGACGGGTGTTGATGAATATTGTTAAACTGTGTGTGTGTGTGTGTGTGTGTGTGTGTGTGTGTGTGTGTGTGTGTGTGTGTGTGTGTGTGTGTGTGTGTGTGTGTGTGTGTGTGTGTGTGTGTGTGTGTGTGTGCATTGTTGTGTATTATTATAAATTATTTTTTTGCTTCGCTAAAGATGTTCCGCCACTTGAGTGTGTGGTCATCTGAATTGTGTTTTGACACAATCAGCTATATTTTCTAAATTGTGCAACAGTAAAGCATTGCAGTAGACATTTGTTTTTTACGCAGACCAAGAACATCACAACCAACACTAAAAAAGAGAAGTCTAGGTGAGAACCGTTAGAAAGTGTGTTTTCACACAACGTACACCACTGCTGACTCTAATTAACTGTTCCGTCTTGTGTGTGGAAGACTGAACTGCATGCATAGTGAATGGTCATAGAATTTATATATAGACGTCTGAATAGTAGAATTATTTAAATCACTTTTTTCACGTTATTTGATATTTCTCACATGGCTCTACAATTGAGCATGTTAAAGTTTCAGTGATGCTCAGATCTGTGGTCTAGTCTGAACTGGACCTACACTGAACAACACTTAGAGCCATATATCTCTGTAGTTCTGACAGCTCTCATTATGTATTCATCAGGGAGTGTTTTATGTTTGTAATATCATATTGTATCACATACACACGCATGTACAAATACACACATGCACGCACGCACAAATACACACACGTATGCACGCACGCACATGATAAAGGTTATTGAGAACAAAACTGTAAACATTTCTAAATTTGACTGCTTTTCTAATATACTGTACTGTATCAATCTATGACATTATTATCAATCTAAAAATCAGCTTCAAATCTGATGTGTTCTGCTACATGAGTGTGTGCTCCCGAGTCCCGCCACATGTGTGCACGCGCACACACACACACACACACACACACACACACACACACACACACACACACACACACACACACACACACACACACACACACACACACACACACACACACGCACACGGGAAGTTGAGGAGTGAACTACTAGAACGCGTTGCTTCTTCACACATTACAGACGATTAATATCAGCTCTGTGGACTTGTCGATGTTCGGGAAGACCTGCCCTTTGATGACATCATTAGAATGTTGATGCTGTGTCATCATCAGCATCATCAACTGGACCATAGAGTCCGAGCTGTTTCTGGACACACAGTAGTGGGTGTGCAGGGATTAGCCTATACTTTAGAGCAGGGTTCCCCAATAGGCGGCCCAATACTGTCAGGCCCCCACCAACCCCAGTGATAATGGTGGTATAAGAGCAGCAACAACACTAGTATATCGTTGTTGTCGGGTGGAAACCTCGTATCTCCAAATTTGTACGTTCTTTCGCAAAGTAAAGCCCTGCTTCATCATTCAAGGCCGTCTCAGAAAAGTAGTGAAAACAGCAGATCTACAAGCACACAACTACTCGCGGTGCGAGGCGTTGTGTGCTTGTAGATCGGCTGTTTTCACTAGTTTAAATCATTTTTAAAATGATAAATGCATAACGAACGGTTTTGGACATACAAGATTTTCACCCGACAACGACGATATCTGAACTGTCGCTGGAGTAGCGGGAACGCCATCGTCGTCCCCTGCAATGTTGTGGCCCTCGGCTTGGCACCCTAGACATGATTCGGCCCTTGGGGAAAACTAATTGGGGAACCCTGCTTTCCCAGTGAGCAAGCAACGTCCGTGGACGTCCAAATCAAGTTGATATTACGTCCGTCCGTCCGTCCAGGCCGTAATCCGGACGTCCATCAACGACCAGATTTGGTTGATAAATGACATTGGGCAAATACGTTACGACAGGCCATGATCTGGACGTCCATTGACAACCAGATTTAGTTTAGACAAGACGTTGTTGCTTTGCTATAATATGAACGTCCAATGACGTCCATATTTAGTTGATAACTGACATTGAGAAAATACGTCCAGACAGGACATAATCTGTATGTCCATTGACAACCAGATTTAGTTGAGAAAAGACGTTCCTACAGGCCATAATCTGGACGTCCATTGACAACCAGATTTAGTTCTTGAATGACTTTGAGCAAATGTGTCCTGACAGGCCTTAATACGGACGTCCATTGACAACCAGACTTAGTTGAGTATAGACGTTTAATGGGCCATAATCAAAACGTCTATTGACAACCAGATTTAGTTTAGAAAAGACGTTGATGCCATGCCATAATATGGACGTCCAATGACAACCAGATTTAGTTGATTAGTAGATGACATTGAGCAAATATGCCCAAAAAGGCCATAATCTAAGTGTCCATTGACAACCCGATTTAGTTTAGAAATACGTTCCTACAGGCCATAATCTAGACGTCCATTGACAACCAGATTTAGTTCATAAATGACATTGAGAAAATACGTCCAGACAGGCCACAATCTGTACGCCCATTGACAGCCTGATTTAGTTGAGAAAAGACGTTCCTACAGACCATAATATGGACGTCCATTGACATCCAGCTTTAGTTCATAAATGACATCGAGCAAATGCATCCTGACAGGCCATAATCTGGACGTCCATTGACAATCAGTACTTTTAGTTTGAATATTTACATGTTGAAGCGGTTGAAGATGGATTTCTATTAACTGAGACTGTTCAAATGTAATCAAATGGATATTGGAGGTCTGTAACTCTGAGAATGTACGAATGGAATGAAAGGGATGCTTACAGGTGTAATTCAGATTCAGAAGGGAACCAAATGGACCTTTATTAGTAAGGTCCATTCGATTCATTCCATTACACTCTCTTAGTTTGCATGTGGCCTAATGCATATCAAGTGGGGGACCTTGAAATGAAAAGGTATTGGCTATTTGGCTTACTGTATTGACATGTGATCGTGGTTTTTTGATTGATTGAATCATTTATTTGGACATATAATGAATAACACATACAAGTACAACAATCATTGCAGCCTAATGTTAGGGCTTTCTTTCCATTTTTATATTTTAAAATAACAGTCTTTGGTTTAATGCCTAATTGTAAATGCTTTCAGATGAAGGAAATAAAAACAGCACAATAGCTACAAAATAATGGATTGCATTGCAACAGAAAATATAATATATATATAATTTCATGATGTAAGTACATTTCTACATGTATACTGCCCAAAGAAATGAAGGGAACAAAATGTTCCCTTCATTTATTTGAGTAGGCCTATTATAATATACTGTAGTACTGCTCAAAGAAAGGTCAAAGAATGAAGGGAACATTTTGTTCCCTTCATAATTTCTTTGATCAGTGTAGGCTGGATGATGATAGGCTGGATTCAAATTGTAAGCTCCACCTCCTGCCCAGGCCTGCCCAGGCAGGCAGGCAGGAGGCAGACAGTTAGTTGGCCACAGACAAGGAGAGGACACATACCCACCATTTCAGCTCTTGGACATATTTGACATATTTGAAACATTATTTTTTCTGGTAAGTAGGCTAAAACAAGTATATTACTTGAGTTTCTGTTTGAATTGTGGTTTTGTCTTGTTTGACTACTCCTACATTTGGACAATGTACAAATTGTACTTTCTAGGCCTATAATTCAACATTGCTTATGTGGTACACATGCAAGTGTATGCAATAGAGCATGTTTCACTCATGTGGGTACATTACACTTGTCTTTGTTATAGTTACTCCCCAATTTATTTTGTTTTTGAACAGGCATCTTTGAGCTTAGCTTGTTCAATGCTAATCAGCTGAAGCTACTAAAATGCCTTGCTTTCATTCTGTTTCTGTGTCATGTGTTTTATTCCTTTCAGTTAGGTAACACTCACCTAAAACACAGTATAAGCCAGTGTTGAACAACACAAAACATGTTGTTTGTAGGCTATTGACACTCATTTTGGTTGCTTATGAATGTCATGTAATGAGCAACTTGTCAGAATGCTAACGTTAGTATAATGCTAACAGCCTCTGGTAACCCTCATTTTAATGTGTTTGGGAGCTTGATGTTTGGTGTTATGGAATATGTGTGCCTGGATCTAAAATGCTAATTTACAGCATCAATTATTATTAATGCAATGGGTCCATTCTACACATTGTATTCAATGCTAATTATTTTATTTATTACAGCAGAACATGACTGTGTTAAGTAATGGTCTATTTTACACCTCACATTTTACATTTATGTCTGCTGTAAATGTGATGACTGGTAATATTGTCATTCAGAGCTAAGCAGCTGAGGCTAGTAAAGCTACTACTAAAAGAAATCCCTTTCATGCTGTTTCTGTGTCCTGTGTTTCATTCCTTTTAAAATAAATCATACAGTATGTGCAACACTTAAAACAGTATGCATAGCATTGCAAACTGTTTGGAAGCAAGATCATTGTCTGTAATTTACAAGCAGGTATTTATTTGTACAGGATGCATCTGAAATCAAAACCATTAAAATGGCATGCCAGCATGCAACTGAAGTTCTTAATTATTTAGGCTCTGACAAGACATGGTGTTAATACTTTAATTGGCTGAACCCATTCACTTATCATTGTTTTTTTTTCTTAAATTACTGCATTAGACCAAAGAACAATTGCTTCCCTGGTGAAGGTGACGATAAGGCTGTCGATGTGATCGTGGTGAGCTAGGAGGCTGTCGTGCCAAAAGCACAACGGTAAACTGAAGATACTGTTAATTTGAGTTTGATTACCTATTAATTTATTTTGTTAACTTAAAATATCTGGAGTGATTTGTTTTGTCTCTTTGCGTACAAAATGGACTGTCTAATGCAGGGGTCTTCAACGTTTTCAGGCTGGGGACCCCCAAACTGATGGGGAGATGGAGCAGGGACCCCCTACCACCTCGTAGGGTGGGGGGGTCGGGGCTACGACATATTTTTTATTTTAAACATGTACAAGTTACAGCGAGCAGGGTGGGCCGTACCACTACCATTTCTAAACATACTACTTATTAACTGAGAACCAATGTCAATAATATCAACAATCTGTCAATTGCATAGTAATCATGTATTCAAGCTATTCAAAATGGATAGAATCATGATTTATTTTGTAACATAAATGTGAAAAATGAAAAAAAAAAAAAAAAAATTAAATCTTTTTTTTTTTTTTTTTTTTTTTTTTAAGCAATAATTTCGCGGACCCCCTGCAGTACCTCCGCGGACCCCCTAGGGGTCGCGGACCCCCTGTTGAAGACCCCTGGTCTAATGCTACAGAAATATTTATCTATATTTATGATTTCTATAGAACCTGGCCTATGAGAGGGAAGCCATGCGTCTCTTGCCCTGCATCAAGCTGTACATCCTCAGAGTATGTCCCCTGCCTGGAGATCCCTGCACAAGGCGAGACATACTTCCTGACCTGCAACAAAAATCGCGTGACCTGCACCATCAACTGATCGAGACCCCAACCCAGTCTTCATGCATGTGAGTATTTTATTGTACTTAGGCCTATAGCTGACTGTGATCTGCCGTCTGCTGCACAATATTTTGTAGGATGAGTTGTTTAAATACTAAAACGTTATCTCCTCCTAGCACACCATCTTCACAAATCAAGTGATGATGATGGACCAGGGGATTGTCCAGGGATTGAACTACATATAACATACATAATATGAAGGTGATGCCCCTCCCCTTGTACTGTTCATGCATTCTAACATCCACCACTAGAGGTCACAGCCTGCTTATGGAAAACGTTGGCTTGCACACTAGTTTGTCAAGGAAAAAAGCTTTTAATCATATCAGCCTGGACCAGAGTTGAGACATTCTCTCCCAAATGATGTCTTGTACCTAGAGGTTGTTGAATAAAAACACCGTTTGGGTAACTAGATGACGTGATTATTCCTATAATCTAGTTACCAACATGTAGTAATAATAATGTGTATTGTGGGTTGGTCGAGATACTTTTGGATTACAATTAGGCCAATAAAATAAACATTGTAGACCCCTTCAACTCCCACCTCCACTTTGAGAAGCCACTGATAGACATGTTGATTAGATTTAGTGATATGGTAATGGCCAACAAAGGAGTCCATGTTGAAAATATCAGGATCTACACCTAAACTACATCTTAAGGCCACTTTTAACCGCACAGATTCGGCGACGATTCGGCGGCGGAAGGCGGCGGAAAGCGTCTGTTGCCGAACGGGAGCTCATCGGTAGGTTTTCGGCAGCGGGTCGGGAGCGTTATCGACGGAGAACTGGAAAACTGGACTTGCTCAGTTTTGTAGAGTCGCCCCTGGACGTCGGTGAATTCTAGCGAGTTGTAATGTACCATTAGTTTGCTACTGCTGCAGCAAAACCAAGCCTAAATAAGCCAGATACATTTTCCTGTTGCATATTTTAACTAAATAGCATATTCACAATCTCAACTCTCAATTTCCTATACTAATCAACTCCAAGGCAACGCTAGTAATAGTGATGTGTGTTGTTTTGGTGTGAGGAGAAAAAATCACCGGACAGGAAGCATCTCCGCTTCTGCTCCTCGGTTGCCAGATTCTGTGAGTTAAACAAGCGACCAGGTCTATGAAAACAAAGCCTAAAGGAGCGTCCAGTTTCACCTATTGAGCTCTATTACATTAGCTGTTTTCTAAAAGAATGTTGAAAGCAAGGCCAAATAAGCAACTACAATTCAGAAACATGCCCAAACAAAAGTAACCCACAACTAGCAACATTATAGGAAAACAGGATCAAAGTCGCTTGTAACGAGCCGATATGGCAACACAGTGCGCATGCGCAAAACAGTACAGTAATTACAGTCGGCATACAGTTGGCTGGAAAATTCAATGTGCTTAGTTTTTTGCAGTTCTTTGCAGTTCTTTGCAGTCTGTGAACAGTTTGAACAAGTCTCCTGTAGTATTTTCGGTGTGGAGGCACCTTAAGAGAGTACCCTGCTAAGCATGGGCAGAAGAAGTCTCATTCCTCTAGCTTGTTTTTGATTAGAGTTATTGAGTGTGTTACATTTGACCCCTGTTACTTTTGTCCCCAGTCACTCCCTACTTCAGCAACCTGAATCTGCCTCTTCCAGACTGTGGTCGAAGGTTCATCCCACTTCAGTGGCTCAGGGGTAGAGTTGCTGTCTTAGAACACAGATCTTTCCAGAAGAGTTCCCAGTTCCATCCCGGGCTCCCCCAGAGTTAGTGTTGAAGAGTCCTTGAGCAAGACTGAACCCCTAGTTGCTCCCGGTGAGCAGGTTGGTGCCTTGCATGGTTTCCTCCGCCATCGGTGTATATGAATGTCTGTGTGAATGTACAATCTCTGTAAAGCGCAGAGGATAAAGGAGCTATATAACTGCACCATTTATCACTTCTAATATGGTCACTTCTCTACATGGGACGGAATAACTAAGGTGAGTAGGATGACAAAAGTAAAACCTACTTAATCTTACTTAAATAACATTCGTAGTATTTGTAGTGATTCACATTATGTGGGCAACACTAACCGGAAACAACCAACAGAACCACTGTTTTTATTACTATTTTCTAAACCTGATCGTGCACACGGCTAGTTTTAGAACAAATACCAGGCTTAATTTCTTCTGAGGTGGAAAGTCTGGTGAAGCAAGGTTAAGTTTGAAAGTAGGCCTACTACAATATCTGCTGGCTCTAGAAGTGGCTGCTGGGGCCTGTGAACAGATAGGAAACACAAGAACATAATATTAAGAAGTGTGCGCTTATAGTAGGCTAGTTATTAGGTTACCGCGCGTGCATACACACACACACATGCACACCGCCACACACACACACACACACACACACACACACACACACACACACACACACACACACACACACACACACACACACACACACACGGTTATTAGGTTACCGCACGCACACGCACACACCGCAGAAGGTTCAGGAAATGTTACTTACCGTATATATTGTGGTCAACATAGCTGTGCTTCAGTACTATGCAGGTGGTGTATAGGGGGACAGGGAGGGCGGCTGCTCTTGCATCTCGATGTGACACGTTGAATGAATGCTTAAATAAATTCTCTTTTTGAACGGTGCAAAACACTCCTAGTTTGATTTAGTCCCTATGTACACAGTATGTCCCCATGTATGCAGTAAACAGCTCACAAGAGGCTATTGTCCAAGGACGTAAAGGAAGCAACAGGCACAGGGGATAAGACCCCCGTGGGCCGCAAACCAGTATTTGGGCCGCGAGGCCACAGGGGGGAAACATGAGGAAAGAGACTCAAATGAGGCAGGCACTAGGACCGTTGACCGTTGACACTCCAGAAACAGTCATTTGGAAGAGGGTGATGGCCCAATTAGATCTGTTAGTTGGCGCAGGGAGAGCGCCCCCCAACAGGAAACAGCACAGGAAACAGACCCTGCTGTTTCCTGTTTAAATTTCACACGCCGGGCATGAAGATTCTCTTCGCCAAGCTGTCATCAGGTTGTTTAGTTTACAGCATGGCTCAGAAAACTAATATCTGATTTCTTTGCTGGGCCCAAATAAAAATACAAATGAATCTGCTGTACAAAGCAAATACTAGTGTTGATGAGTCTGTGACTCGGATGAGGAGGACGTGGAGTTACTTTCCACAGACTTTCCACCTATTGGTAATAGCATTTTATGTATTGTGTTCTGATGGGCCGCCGTGCCCTTTTGAAAATATTCAATCTACACCAACTGCTGCTGTACTCTATTGTGTTCAGTGTTTTGACGGCTGGCCGCTGTGCCAACTGCTGCCATAGGCCTACTGGATTCTATTATGTTCTGAATCTGATGGCCAGGGGCCGATGTGTGCATGCCAATCTTATGTTATGGTTAGGCTATTTGATTTGTCTCCACAAGTGTGGAGAGGGAAAGGGAAAGTGCCGTTCTTGATTGTGTTAAATTTACAGTATGTCTGTCCACACACACACACACACACACACACACACACACACACACACACACACACACACACACACACACACACACACACACACACACACACACACACACACACACACAAACATACACACACACACACACACACACTAAATGCTAAAGATAACAAGTGTGCATTTTGCATAGCCTCCGCTTGGGCAACAAGTCTAGCATTTCCTCCTTTACCTATTTGCCTTTCATCTTTACCTTGCATCTTTACCACTATAGGTGCCCAAATCTGTCACTGACATGTGTTCCTAACTGATTTAAAACAATTGTTTAAAAGGGAAATGTCATTTTACCACCCCATCTTTATCTGTAGGAACTTTGGACTGTCTTTACATTTTTGACACAATGTAAAGCATAAGTTAATGCACTGTTTTGGCCTGCACCCCAATTCTGGATGACAATGCTGTGTGATTCCCGAAGCAAGAAAAATGATAGGGATTAGGGAACCACTACACAACTGCAATTCCAGGGTTTATTCATTCAAGCAATAAGCAATAAGCATGTATCACTGCAGACAATGTGCACATCAAGGACAAATCACAAATCATTTGCATTGATTGTGTAGATGTCAATCATGGTAACTGCTGTTACAGTTCATACATGGACTAGCGGCCCCCACCTTCACTTCGGATTGATAGCTGTACACTTTAATTACTTCAGTCTGTATTAATAACGTATTACTGTATAAAAACGCATGACTAGTATTTTAGACTTTTTTTATGTCCAATGTATTTGTATTTAAGTTCATAAGGTTTACCTAAAGTATAACTAATTGCATTTGAAATTAAATATATATTTTTTACTTTTAAGGATTCCAATTAAAAAATACCAAAAAAGAAATTCAGGATTCTAATTTAAAAAATAGCCAAAAGAGCAAATCTACAAGGTCAAAATGTGTAACACTGCAACGTGTTTTGAGCTTGCAGATCGGCTATTTTTGCAACTTTTGCGTGACATAAAATTACAAAGTGGGGCACTAATTATGAAAATAAGTTAAAATAAGGAGATACAGTAAGAGCTTTCTGCCGACAGTACATGCAACGTGGCCCTCTGGAGTGAGTGTGTAAATGCATGGCCCTCTGCACCCCTGCTTTAGTTGTTAGCTATGGTGCGGTCCATCCAGGCGCGCAGGTTGGTGACGGCTGCATACACACCAGGCCTGTTGGTAGGGCAGCCTCGACCACCCCAGGAGGTCAAACCATGCAGGGTCCAGGCTCCATTCTTCATACACACCAGGGGACCACCAGAGTCACCCTGAAACAACAAGCAGGTGTGATTTAGTCACTTCCCAGTGAGCCGTAGTCGACTAAAATCGGGTTATAACTGGTCTAAAAGTGAACTTTATTTTTGTAATAATAGGATAATATAATTATCATGAAATTAGGAATGCAACGGAACTTTTAAATTAATAAAATAATTCAAGTCTCCATGGTGTGTTGATAAGAAATCCCTCTAATATATTTTATGTCTCAATCTCTTGTTTTCCTCTTTTTTTAAGCTAACCACACGCGAGGAGCTCATTCGGCTTGATTTTCTTGCAGGTGGGATTTATGGCTCTTTGAAAAGGAACGGATCGCAGAGATCCGGCTCGGCTCACTTCAAAATACTGTCTCATTTTAGTTACTTTTAGTTATTTTGTTACTTTCTAGATTTTGATTATAATTACAAATCACTTCAACCCTATATAGGCCTACATTTTGGCCATATACATTTCCGCCATTTGAAAATATTAGCCGATCAACAAGCTCACAATGTGTCACGTTGCGACACATTGTGAGCTTGTAGATCTGCTATTTTCAAATGATTTTTCCAAATGTTATTAATTGGAAAACCTGTGAAATGTGACGTTCTGCATATTGAGTACTTTCTATTCAATATGGGGCTAAATGTACTATAATCATATTTTTGTCTTAGGAATGCGACAAATAGTCTACAACACATTATTGAACTCAAGTCTCCATGGCACGAGTAATCAATAGAAAAAAAGTCATTTTGGGGGGTGAACTACTCAGTGCATTTTGATACCAATACTTTAGTGCTTTTACTCAAGTACATTTTAATTACACTTCTACTTGTGTATTTTGTACATTGTAGTAAAGAATGTTTGTACTTTTTACATGTAGTATTTTGAACGGCTCTTTGAAAAGGAACGGATCGCAGAGATCCGGCTCGGCTCACTTCAAAGAGCCATAAATCCCACCTGCAAGAAAATCAACCGAATGAGCTCCTCGCTTAACCACACTGATATGTGACCTCAAGTAAGTATTTGAAATATGCATTTACCAATACTTATTTGCTAAATACTTACTAGTTTACGGGTGTGATGGTTGAAATAAGTGTTACTCACCTGGCAGGTGCTGCTTCCAGCAGCTCCAGCGCAGAACATCTGACTGGTGATGGTTCCCCTGGCCCAGTAGCTCTCGCACTGGCTGTGGCTGATGGTGGGCAGACAGGCCTGTTGCAGCTTGGAAGGTCTCTGGACAGCTGGAAGAAAACATGTATAAACCAAAATGAACGTTTTAGTTTGAAGACACATTGAAGATTTGCATATTTTTTAAATTTATATTCTGAAGAAGTCGTTTCTAACTGCCCAGCTTATTTGATTGATCCTATTCTAATATTGTTGAAAGTTGCACAGAAGTTTGTTCGGTAGCCCACTTACCGGGGAGGGGGGGGGGGGGGGGGGGGGATTGCAAATTCATACATGCTGACCTCACTGCATAGGCCCATTGGTCCCAGGGGTATTTGTCATTAGGTAATCCTTACGCCTAAATGAATGACCACAAATTTGGTCGTTATACCGATGAATTCCTCCCCACACCCATGTCTGTGTGTTGTCACTGTTGTTGTATCCTACTGGCTCACCTGCCAGATAGGAGTCCCCACCGGGACGACATAGAGCCTTTGTCCTACTCCTCCCTGAGCAACACTCCATGCTGATAGGTGCCGCCCCCATTCCGTAGAAATAGGGTGCAGTGACTAATCAACCTCCCCGCCTGGCTTCCCTCCCCCGAACACGATAAACCTCGCACCGACAACCTCTGCGGTGGTGGGCAGGATTTCCACTGCGCCACTTGAGTGCCCAGTTACTTTTTCTTTTTTTGCATTGAAGGCCAGTCAATGTGGCTGGTGGTTGCAAAAGAGTGCGTTTTGTGTCGTTCAAACTCACGATTGGAGCGGGTCGAGCCCCAGCCAGTGACCACACACTTGGTGCCAACAGGGATGTGGTCATCAGTGTCGACCACACACACCGGGGACACGTGCTTGTCCATCTGGGCGGGGCTTTGCAGCTTGATCAGTGCGATGTCATAGTCCCAGTGGTTTTGTTCACTGTACTTGGGGTGAGTGAAGACCTATCAGGGAAACTATAGGTTACCTAACATAAAACATAAATATACACAGATATCTATAGCCCTGTCCAGTGTCTACACCAACAGTTATAGACTAAATCTACGACAAAAAGATTTCCACCTTTTTACACTGACGAAAACAAAAAAAAACTAAATCAACGCTACTAAAACTGAGACTTGTAATGTATGACTAACTAAACTGACTAACTAACTGACTGACTAAATGTATTACCAAATTGTTAGGGAGGGACTAGTGGAGAAGAGATCCAGTAGAACTAAAAGACAAGTCATTTTATGTTTGGTTGCGCTCTGAAAATAGCTGATCTACATACTGTACGCCTGCGTCTAATTTCAGCATGCAACCGTGTAAAATCAGCCATGCCACCAAGGCCTGACAAAATATTTGTTGTTGACAAAATCAAATGTAGATTTAGTCGACTAAAATCATATGATATTTGGTAGATTCAATCTAGACTAAAACTAAACCTTCTCTGTTGACTAAAATATGATCCAAACTGAATTACATTTTATTCAAAAGAATATGCCAAACACTAAATGTGCTGTCAACAAATGCAACAAAACCCTTACATAACGTTGCAGGTGGTTAAAAAGTGGTTGCAAGTGTTTTCAAATTGCGACTCGTTGCATGGTGAGTCATCGCCATGATCTGACCATTGGTTTGTATAGTTTGTTTGTTGTTGCTTATTTGATTGAATGCCTTGGCTTCAATCAAACGTTCCAATCTGGAGCCAGGCGTATTTTAAAAAAAAAGAAAAATACCCCAAAAACTAAATGTTGACAATATCATGAGCAGGTATACTTAACGTAACAAAAGTGTTATATTCATCATGTCAAACAGGCCACCAACCTTTCCAATCCTCACGCTCTGGATGTTGTAGTTGCTCTCGAGGTTGTGCTCGCCCAGGATCACACGGTGAGATTTCCTGAAAAGATGGTGACATTTACTTAACATACTTTTATGATCCTCCAGTGCAGTATGTTGAAATTGTTCGAATAATGTATTGTTGATTATGCACACACACACACACACACACACACACACACACACACACACACACACACACACACACACACACACACACAAAACGTGTGTCCTTGCCCTTGGGTCTTAGTTTTGGAAATGCTACTGTACTGTATGTGGATACATAGAATATCATGTTCGGTTCAGAGGGAGACATTGTCTACTGTACCTGACCTCGCAGTGGGCAGCAGTCACAACCCAGTCCTTGTTGATCAGTGATCCACCACAGAAATGAAAGCCCCCGTAGGTCTGAAATCACATTAAGGTTTCTTTAGCAACACTAATTCATGTATAGCTACTGTAGTGTTTTGATTGATTTAACAATTTATTAGAAGTTTGCATAGAAAAAGGTACAGATTCATGACAGTACAGTTAACTGGTACAAGGTCAACTAAAAGGATAAGATCAAGTAAGCACTAGACTTAAAATTGAGATCCTGTGTATAACTCATACGGTATATGTCTCGGGATGGAGCTGGTTAATTATTATTGATAATGAGCGCCTTATCGATCCTATTGAGCCGGGCTTTTATTGAGCCCACTATTGAAAATGTTGTGGAAAGAGGTGAGACAAATTCTGAACAGGAATGGATCAACCAACAGACAACAAACCCCAGATCATCAGGCCGCTTTTGTTTGACCCATGAGAAATTTTGATTTAAAATATCATTGATTCACTCGTAGGCCTATACCAAAATGTTTTTTTTTTCTTTTTTTTCCCCCCGTAATGCTGTTGTATATATTTAGCCTACCTGCAGGGAGACCTGCCATGGCCAGGAGTGAGGTACAGCCTCCTCACCGTTGATGATACCTAGTCCATCACGGGGACATTCAGGAACGTTTGGTTTGATGGCAGGAACACCACAGGCTGAAGTATGCACGCCTACACACACACACACACACACAGTCACACACACACACACACACACACACACACGCACACACACACACACACACACACACACACACACACACACACACACACACACACTCACACTCACACACACACACACACACACACACACACACACACACACACACACACACACACTGTGTATTTCAGATATTTCAATGATGTTACGATTATTTAAACAATGTACAATTTAGGCATTATCAGATGCTCTTAATCCAGAGCAATTTACAATATAAGAACAACCCAATACATCAAATGCATAGAAACAGTCATCTAGGATCTAGGAACCTATCAATAAACAATGAACAATAAATCGTATGAATAATAGCCTATGAATAATCAACTTGTATAATATATCAAATACATTGGTACACATGTTGGTCACTCTTCCCACCTCTGCCTGCAGTTCCATTGTGGACAGTAGTCGCGTCTTCAGGGAGATGTATGTAGACTGCTGATGCTGGGTGTGTGCCTGTTGGAAACATTATGGAGCAATACAACTTCAAATGACTTCACCACAATGTTGGACCATAATGATGATTTAATGTTGTCATGTTTCTTCTAAAATATATTTTATTACTTAATTATTTAATACTCAGAGCGGAGAGGCGATAACCTACTGTAAATGCGCCAGATCTGTTTTTTTTTCTTGTTTTTTTTGTAAAGTTGCCTGTGATAATTATTAGTAGTTGCAATACAAGATTTGTGTTGTTAAAATGTTCCAAAAATATTCAAAAAAATATCATGTTTTAATCATTTGTATTCATTTTTTAAATTGCAGATCTACTGAAGTAGGCTGTCTCTCAGTAGTTGTCGGTTTTCAAATAGCCGTGGCCAAGTCACTTCTTTTGGATTGTTTTCATAGACCTGGTTGCCTCTTTCCTCTCACAAAAACTGCCAAACCGTACATTTGCAGCACCTCAAGCACAGACTAATGTTGAATCATTTTTATTCTGCTCGTGAATTGTATCCCCCTTTTTGCCTCTTCCCCTTTAGAAACAGACATCTTTCTCTCAGAAATGTATAGCCACACACAGTCAAAGCATCCAGAAAAAGTAACAAATGTAACTTGAAGCATGGTGTCTATCTTATTGAGTATTTCACTTAAACAAATCATTAAAACAGAGACATACCTGAGCTCCAGATCAGAAGGCACACCAGGGTTATTTGCTTCATATCTGTATGAATACACTGACTGCTGTCAGGTCACATACAGACTGACATGATGCTGAGTTCCACTCAGTCTGTAGTCTGAACTGGACCTTCACTGAACTGAAGACTGAACACGTAATGTACTGTCTGATGTCTCTGCATGTCATTACGTATTCATCGGGGAGTGGTTTATTTTCGTAATGGTATTCTAAAAATTAGCTCTCATCTACACATCTCACACATCTCGCACGCGCACGCACACACACACGCACGCACGCACGCACGCACGCATGCATGCATGCACGCACAACACACACACACACACACACACACACACACACACACACACACACACACACACACACACACACACACACACACACCTTTTCATTTCAAAGGACCCCCATAACTCTCTCACACATAAATGGAACCAAATGGACCTGTAATAGCTCTATTTGGTTCCATTGAGTCGATATGGAACCCCCTCAAGGAACCCTGAGGGTCCCTGGACCCCACTTTGAGAACCAATGTACTAGATTTTCTTTCTTTTTTTTTTAAATTGCATAGGCCTACTCGTATCGGACTTGTTTGACGTACTGATAAATATATTATTTGTAAACAACAACACCTTCTTATTCCCCTATGAGTTACATTAATCCATCACAAAGAAATAAGACAGGAGAGTTCAGGAGTGAGAATGGAATGTTTATTATGGAGAGAGAGAATTCAAGACAGGTACAGTACAGAAATAATGGTTCAATGTTTCGTGCTCTCTCTGACAAATTATGTTTTGACATGAGTTTATGTATGGTCATTTGGTCAGTCAATGGATGACGTTTCAACAGTTCATAGGTTCCTGAAGGGATGTCCTTCCCTGCAGTGTCTGCATGACACCAGGCTGAGCCTTATAACCCAAAACAATTCTCATTGTTTTAGTTACAGGCTCCATGGCAGCAGATAAGGCCTCATTTCTACCAGACAGAGAACTTGTGGGTACTGTACATGACATAGCAGGACACAGTCACAAGCTGTGCCTTCGGGTCAGGTGGTCAGTTGGTCATCAATATGAAATGATAAAAAGATTATATAAACCACAACAAAATAACTAACACATACCCTTTCTATTAATATGTTACTGTCAACCTTTTAAAGTTTAAAAAGTTGATGGTCTGAAACAAACAAATATGGACTATGGATAAAATCCATAACCAAAATAAGACAAAGAGACCAAAGGACGTATATCTTAGATTGCTGTATTTTAAGAGAGTCAGACAAGGAAGACAGACAGTGAGCATACCATAGCGGCAGCTTTCTAAATCTCTCTCTCCTCCAAGATGGAGGAGAACAGTATATAATATAAAGAGTACAGTTTATGACAGTAAGAATCGTGGGACTTATTGATTGGTTCCCAGATCATAACAAGGAAGACAGTGACATTATAACAGTAGAAGTCGTGGGACTCATTGATTTGTTCCCAGATCATAACAAGGAAGTCAGAGAGTGGTAATTTTCCACTAGTGACATACAGTATATCATGATTTCGTAGCCAGGGCAACCAAAGTTACTATGACCTGTAATCTATTTAGCCTGAACCTACAGTATCCAACCAAAATGTGGTCTCTTAGACTGTAAGTTCAGTTCATAATATATATTATATGGTCATATGAGCCTCATACACAAATCATGAATTATGTATCATAATTCTTATCTTATCAGCATGAATCCAACATATTAATTTAAACCGTCAATATTTAGTCTTGATTTGACCGTTGGCTCTTTACTTGGTCTGATCTTTTCCCACAATAACTGATCCACACGCTTGTAGATCTGCTATTTCCAACAAATGTTCCACACATCTGCCAGGCCGGGTGGCCGATGGCGGGAGATCATGTTATTAGCACTCCTGTCCAGCCATTTGTTTGTCCATCTGTCTATGAACAGCTAATCTCAGGCACCGCTGGAGCGATCGGCGTGAAACTGTGCATGTGCATTCTCACTATAAGTCTTCCACCATTTTCTGCTAGTTTTGTCCAAAACTCCCACAAATATCTCTGGGAGCATGTGATCAAGATATATCAGATTTGTCATATTCCATTCCAATCGGCGATGATTGACTTCTGCACTCCGAGGAGAGCACATTCTTATTTTTTATTTTTTGCTTGACCAAAATTGGGATGGTATCTTACGCTCACGCCAAATACTTTCAAAATCTCACTAAAAGGTTTTCAGAAGAATGAGCAGCCCTCATCACATTTAGACTCAGATGTACAGTAAATGCACAAGTTTGTGCCAGTAACATCAACACTTGCAAGCATTTGTGGTTGGAAAGATAGACGTTTGCTGTAAACATGTTGGCTTGATTTATTTGTGAAATGTGTGCTTTACTTAAGCAGGGTGGTTTTAACACCTTTGTGTAATTAGAATAGACAACGAGAAGGGACCAAAGTGACTGTATGTACCCTGACATTGTGGTTAGTTTAACTTCCACGAGCTGCACTTCCCTTAGAAAAGCTGAGAAAACCCCACCCAAAGTAACCAACGGCTGACCTTTATGTTTTTTTTTCCACCCTTGATGTTTATTTAAAATATTTTTAAACCTACATTTGTGACATAAATCAAGACTTTTCAAACAGCTCTAACACAACTTAAGCATGAATGTGCAATACATCTTTTTTTGGCCTAGTCTTACAGAACTTTCTGAGAGATAGGTCTACATCTCTCATTATCCACATCCACACCAGGCCGGACGGCCGATAATGTTTTCTTCCCGCCCGCCTGTCCATCTGTCCGTCTGTCTGCCTGTTTTAGAACAGATAATCTCGAGTACCACGGGACCGATCGGACCGATTGGCGTCCGCGTCTACACCACATTTCATTGGCTTCATTAATTCAATTGGCCTCATTGAGATGCTATGACAGGCCACGGCATTTCACATATGATGTTTTAGCGTTGTATTGTATATGTACACAGGACCCCAATGGAAGCCATAAACTTCCTTGGAAAAATCATTTTAGCAGACCTTGTATTGTACTTCCCTGTAGCTGCTCTCTGCAAACTGTTAATAAAGTATTCAATAAACCAATAAGAATTTAGCATCTCAAACGCAGCCACTGATGTCTAAAAGCCCCGTTGACAGAAACATACCACTGAAGAGAACACAATGAAGTGCCAGTTCAGGGCCTACACTGATAATTTTTTTTCAAGGGGCATCAGGAAGGAAAGAAAGAAAGAAAGAAAGAAAGAAAGAAAGAAAGAAAGAAAGAAAGAAAGAAAGAAAGAAAGAAAGAAACCATAGTATATAACTCCTAAGATGTTTGAATAGTCAGTTGTTAATACTGGGTAAATGACGGCTTGAGTACACAAACCCGTGAAAAAAAAGAAAAAGGCTGTAATAAATGAATGGTAAATAGACTACTACTGATCGGAAACCCACTTCTGTCTAAAATTTGGCACAGGCTGTCAAAGGGTTCAAACGCTGTTTCACTGCGATTTTACCCCGTCTACATTTTTTACACAAAATCTTTTGAAATATTATACTGTGTATATATATATATATATATATATATATATATATATATATATATAGGCCTATGTCTGTTTTTTTCTTTTCTTAGAATGCTAATCCTCTATATGAACACACAATCATGTACTGTAAGAAGAAGATACAGGAAAATGTATTGGGAACCACCGGCACACAAGTGCAATTCCAGGATTTATTTATTCAAGGTCGTCGGAAACGGGATTCAAACACGCGACACGCTGTCAGGCTGGCGTTGTAGCCTGGGGTGCCCGGACCACCACCACACCGGCAGCCCGGGCCAGCTTGTAGATCTCCTAACATTGATGTTGTTTGTATGATGAAGTATACATTTTGCTTAATAATGAGAGGTTATTTGTTATACTCTGAAGTTTCCAAAAATGTATAGTTTTCCCAATCCCCCGAAGATTTGAAAGAACCTTTCATGTTTGGACGTATTGAACTGGACTAGTAACAACAGGGTGTTGCATATAGCAGCAACCACACTAATGTTAAATGTGTGGGTGCGTTTCTGTTTGCCAGCATGAATATACAGTACAGGAAGCCAGGTTACATGCACATTTTTATTCAATAATGTAAGTCTAAAAACACAGGTTGTCTAACCCTCACAAAACTATTTGGACATAATGACAACTTACAGTAACAATAATGCATACAGACTGTATAGCTAGGAAGATTTTCCTTGGTCCCCATGTTTAGCCCAGTGTGCAGCAGGCTTGACAGGGACATGTCACGTTGATAGTCAATTCAAAGGAAAGGTGTGGCTCCAACTCGGAGCATTTCTTCTTGTTGAGGTTCAACCCATTTCCGTGTTCCTCACCAAGCATTTTTCAGGCTATTATGCCCCATTTATACTGGCAGCCAAATCCAGCCTGAATCAGATCTGTGCCACATCCAATTTGAATCCGATTGGTTTAAAATTGGTTCAAATGGAAGCAATCAGATTCCAATCTGGATGTGACACAGATCTGATTCAGGCTGTATGCGGCTGCCAGTGAAAACAGGGCCATTAATAACAGACTATTGTACCAGACTTTTAGCTCAGTTGCTGGTTTTACATGAATTAGTTTGACAGATATTGATTGGTGCACTGTACTCTCTGCTATGAATCACGCATTGACTCAAAGACTTGCTTGAGTCCTACAAATCTGAACATGCCTGGAAAATATATCACATCTCCCACAATTCAACCCTCTCAGAGTTACATATGCAACACATTAGCACAGAGGAATGTACTGTGCACAAGTGGGTATCACAAACTTTGATTACAATGATTAAAATATGCATTTTTTTTATCCCCTCAACCCTCACCTCAACTTTGAGAAGCCACTGGTATGCTGATTTGATTTACACCAAAACGCTTACTCTTGGTTTGTACAGAAGCGCTTCATTCCAGGACTATGAATATCTAGTATCTGCTGGTTTTGGTGTGAAGCATCTTGATGAGTTCAACACCCTCCCCTCCCTCCCCCGCAGGACAGAGCTGAATGTCTGAGTGAATTCAAATTATTTATGCTGATCACAAATTGGCTCATTAAGTTTAGATGTAGTTGTAGATCTAGATTCTTTCAACATGGCCTCCCTTTGTAGGCCGATTGGGCATAGATTATGTCAACAATGTACAAAAATAGGTGATCTCTGCACGTCACACACTGTGTGTCACAATATTGGCCTTTGCCACTGTCCTGTGTGCAATTTTCTTGTCAGGTATGGCCCTCATTGTATA
The DNA here is from genome assembly GCF_963921795.1 of Nannobrachium achirus. Classification (NCBI taxonomy): domain Eukaryota; kingdom Metazoa; phylum Chordata; class Actinopteri; order Myctophiformes; family Myctophidae; genus Nannobrachium; species Nannobrachium achirus. The sequence continues at coordinate 86,419 of NW_027664880.1, forward strand.
GTTTAGTTTAGTTTTATTATCAAATTGTTATAAAAAAGTAGAACAATACATATCAAGGCAACAAAATACTGTGCAAGGAGAGGAATAAGCCATCGGGCTGATTTGGAATCATTAATTAGACAGATTAAAGGTTCAATGAGAACAATACAACATAATACAACTTATCTACTAGAGCAGCTGTGCAATACAGAAATAAAAACAGAAACTGCACAAAAGAGAGAAAAAGACAAAAAGACACATTAGGTAAGATAACACATCAGTAGATGAAATCAGATATCGTTTTAGATGTTTCTTAAATATCGGCAAGGTGATAGATACTCAAGCTCTGAATCATTCACAATCACACGTATTTAAATGTTTTGGTGTAAAATCTAATCAACATGTCTATCAGTGGCTTCTCAAAGTGAAAGTGGGGGTTGAGGGGGTCTACAATGTTTATTTTAACAGCCTAATTTAATCCAATTACAGTTCTTCAAAAGTATCGCATGTGAGTGTGTGAACATGCGTATGGTCCCCATAAGTATAGCTAGACAAACGCACACACACACACACACACACACACACACACACACGCACACACACACACACACACACACACACACACACACACACACACACACACACACACACACACACACACATTATTATTACATTTAGGTAACGACTATATTATAGGGATAATAATCATGGCATGTTACCCAAAAGTTGGTTTTATTCAACAACTCTATTAGGTAGAGAACAATATATGGGAGAGAATATCTCAAATCTGGTCTAGACTTATATGATTAAACGCTTTTTCTCCTTTATGAACTACTATGTGATTTGAATGCATTAACATACACGCCAATTGGTGTCCATAAGCAGGCGGTGACCTCTAGTGGTATAATTGTGAAATCACATTTTATTTTCACAAAGTAGACCTATAAATAAGTAACAGTGTTATAACATAGCATTAAATAAACAGAGCATAGTCAGTATATGGCCCCATAACAACAACAACACAATAAAACTAGACGTTAGTTTAACTCTGAAAGTGGACATGTAAGGTCATTATACACTTTCAGAAAGACATTACATCAGCTTTTACTGTAAAGTCTGGTCATGGTCCATATTGTTATTTAGTGAGTTCTAGACATGCCTCATGCATCTATTTTACTCCACTCAAGAGTAGGAATTGTTGACACATCTAACCTGTTTTCTCTTTTTTTATGTTTTAGATGTGTTTGTTTGAGCATTTGTCAAACCCAATTTGTTTTTAATTTCTAAAAGTAAAATGATACATATTTCATACATTCTTACTCCAGTTGTGACGCAAAAAGATTGGTCCGTGACCCAGAAATGGGTCCCGACCCAGTGTTTGGGAAACGGCTTAAGAAAATCTCGACCCGGACCCCCCACCCCACCCTTCCCTTTTTTTGAAAAGTGCAAATAACCGCTCATTGCCTGTGACAAAGCCTTTTGTTCTCAGATTCCCGGGCTTGTGTGGTAGCCTAAATCAAACGGTTGTCCAAGAAGCCAAGCCAATATTCTATGTAATTCATTTATGCTGTCGCTATACAAACAGAGGACATAAAGTAGCCTACTGTGCGTGCATCTGCACTGTTGTGCATATTAGGTCTCATGAGCTAATAACCGTACTGATAGGAATATCCTTTCATGTAACATTTCAGAATCCGACCTAATCCATCAGTTTTATTAGGGCGCTCTGGGCCATTTTACGGCGGGGTTTTTCTGGTGTAGCCCGGCCGTCATGTGTACGGAGCCTAACATGTTGATAGCATTGGATTAATAAAACTGTAATAACGTTTTAATCTACACAGTTCTAAACTGAGGCCAGGGCAAAGGAATTAATAATTATTATATTTATTATGTTTCTATTTTTCTTTATGTGCTTTCTACCTAAAGGCTAGATGTTGAAAAAAAAGGGGGGGGGGGGACTTAAGAAAAGTAATGCCCTTATATTTTCTGTAGGCCTACGTATAGACATGCCTATTCTCATTTAATGTAAATGCTTAAAAATGACTAAAACTGCACATTTTCAATAAAGTCTTTAAAAATAAAAAAGCAAAGGAATTAAAATATGGAACACTGATCTCATAAATGACAATTGTGCATTTCATTCGCACGTTTCGCAGTTCAATATACACAGCTGATATTTTACTATTAATAGTGTTTTGATACTTGGGGACTTTGTCACCCCAGTTACTAAATAAATGTAATGGTCCATAGCGGTATACGCTCTCCAGTCAGACATGTAACCATCCTTAGCGTGTACGCCGCTAAAAGATCTGATCTGTCAAAGACAGGCGGCTAGGGAGCGCACCGTTGCCCCACCCGGTGTGCATTTCCGAACTCACCCCCCGTTTCTCGGCTAGCTTCATTACGGCGACTCTACCGGTTACCAATACCCGGCTGGGCTAGGCATTTGATTAGCATTTAGGGAACCCTTTCTTGGATTATATGGGTGGTCCTTAAAAGGACCGTTGTGTTTAAGGCAGACAGAGCAGTTTACTTGGAGCTGGTGTACTTGGTGACAGCCTTGGTGCCCTCAGACACGGCGTGCTTGGCCAGCTCACCGGGGAGCAGCAGGCGGACGGCGGTCTGGATCTCCCTAGATGAGATGGTGCGGCGCTTGTTGTAGTGAGCCAGACGAGAGGCTTCACCGGCGATGCGCTCAAAGATGTCGTTGACAAAGGAGTTCATGATGCCCATGGCTTTGGAGGAGATACCGGTGTCAGGGTGGACCTGCTTCAGGACCTTGTACACGTAGATGGCGTAGCTCTCCTTCCTGGACTTTCTGCGCTTCTTGCCGCCCTTGGCGGCGGTCTTGGAGACGGCTTTCTTGGAGCCCTTCTTGGGCGCTGGCTTAGCAACTTCGGGCATCCTGTCTGTATTCTATCGGAAACTAGCAGTGAAGAATGTGTTAGAAAGCGCAGTCACACCATTATTTATACACAGCCAATGCCAATGTGGTGGTGTGACTCCCAGCATTATGATTGGCTGATCCTCCCACAAAGAGGGAGGTGTCTTTGTTTCTGTATTATTTCTCCCGCTCGTGCGCTCTATTGTCCCTGTAATATTATTTTGAGCGGCTAAATATGCACTTAGGGTAAATGTAATGTGAAAGTATTTTATTATTATTATTATATTGCTTAGATTTGTAAACGATGTCCACAAAGGACCCCAATGGAAACAAGCCATAGTGCTTTCTTGACCAACCAAGGTATATATCAATGTGTCTATTCATTGAGACAATGGTATTATTCCCAATATTATAATATAATAAATAGTTAATGCAATATTATACTGTGTACACACGATAGAGAACTGGGTGCTGCTGGCAGCAGGGTGTGTGTGTGTGTGTGTGTGTGTGTGTGTGTGTGTGTGTGTGTGTGTGTGTGTGTGTGTGTGTGTGTGTGTGTGCGTGCGTGCGTGCGCGCGCTATTTTATTTGTCTCCATTCTTAGTCTTATTACTTAAAATACAAAAAAAGCCGAATCGATTTACCGTGTTGCCATCACTCCAGTTAACAGTTGGGACAATGTAATATAAACTCTGTATGAGTATTCCAAAGTAAGATAATGAGCTGACTGAGTGTGTTTTCCCGCCTCTACATGTTCATAGACTAATAATGGCAATCACAAGCACTTTTTTTTTACGCGTATCAGCCAGACGCTGTTTAAACCCAGTTGCAATACAGTTCATCCCAGTGCATATGTATATTTCACGTTCATATTCAAATCACAATACTTATTCCACAAGTAAAGACAGGTTGTCTTATACAGACCAAGGATTGTTTTATGCGACACTCCAATGCAAGTCATGTGCTGCTTGAAATTGTTTGAGGTAAAGCAAGGTTTAATTCAGGAAGATGTGTAAATAGACGTGCACATTGACATTTCTGCGAAAATGCCTGTTCCTACGTGAATTGTGGTGCGGTTGAATAACAACATTGTACAGCTTTATCGTGTGTATTCATGTTTAGGATTTGAATTGAGTAACATATTCACCCGAAAAGTCTTGAGGTTATTGTCGTGCTAAATGGGGAATTAACTCGTTACAAAGCGTGTGGGCGGCTCTTAAAAGAGCCTTTGAGTTGTTGGTAGATCAAGGCAGCATTATTAACCTCCGAATCCGTACAGAGTGCGTCCCTGTCTCTTCAGAGCATAGACAACATCCATGGCGGTCACGGTCTTTCTCTTGGCGTGCTCGGTGTAGGTGACGGCGTCACGGATCACGTTCTCCAGGAAGACCTTGAGGACACCGCGGGTCTCCTCGTAGATCAGACCGGAGATACGCTTCACGCCGCCACGGCGAGCCAGACGGCGAATAGCGGGCTTGGTGATGCCCTGGATGTTATCACGAAGAACCTTGCGATGACGCTTGGCGCCTCCTTTCCCCAGTCCCTTTCCGCCTTTTCCACGCCCACTCATTTTTTCAGTATCAGTTCAGTTGAAGATGCAGAAGTGAATGATTCCAGAGCGCTGTGCCATGGCTTTTTATGTGTGTTCTGAGGACGTAAGGGAGGACAGGCAGACCTCGCAGTGTGGGTGGTGCCATACCCGCCCTCCCATCCCCCACCACACACGGACGCACCTCCCCCTTGTTCATAGATTATAGTGCCCCCTGGCCCCTAGTGGCGAAAAATGAGAAGCTTCTGGGAACGCAGAATAAGAATATAGTAACATTGCTAGTCAAATCCTCTATCTATATCATATTGTAATTGCTATTCACTTTTGAAATCTCCCTATTAATATTCTTGTCAATGTGCATTTGGTGTTAACATGCGTATTGCGTAGGTACACCCTCTGGGCCATAACATTTCTTTCAGACTCTCTCAAGTTTAAACGTTTTATCACACAACCTAAACAAAGGTAATTCATCAATAATTAAGTATGACTTCATGTCTGGTTTATTTGAGAAATGTGACATTTGCTATGTGTTGCACACGATGTAGAGGTGGACCAGGGTTACTATTTACAATAATGTATGTGATTTTGAACTATAACAATGGTAGATGTATTACCCTGCTTATTGTAGGCTAAATCGCTCTGGATTAAGAGCGTCTGCTAAAATAAATGCTTAAACTGTAAACTGTAGTAATTACTATTCCATATCAATGTTATGTTGAATTTGAACCAAAACAAACATACTAGTAGTCAGGAGGACAGCACAATAGCGAATCGAACAGTGATTTTTGATTTACAGTAAATAAATTAGGTCATAGGGGAGGTTTGCAAGCTTGATAGCTAAAGTGAGAGAGATAGCCGTATTCGAAATGTAGGACAAAGTTAACTGCGTTAATATCTATTAACTTTGTCATAAATAATTATGTTACCATTATATTTCTACTCTTGTCATTAATTATTTAAGTGGCATGATTAGACCATTAAAACACCACACAAAGCAAACTGGTTATTCCAGTGCTCACATGTAGTCTGGTATAAAAGTGAGGATACTCTTATAACATGAGTTATATTTCTACTCTTGTCATTAATTATTTAAGTGGCATTAGACCATTAAAACACATGTCTATTAAAACCGACTGGTTATTCCAGTGCTCACATGTAGTCTGGTAAAAGTGAGGATACTCTTATAAAATGAAGTGGTTGGCTCTTAAAAGAGCCTTTTGTGGGAATAAAGATGGAACAGATGATTTACTTCTTTTTGGGGGCTGCCTTCTTTGCTGCCTTGGGTTTGGCAACCTTCTTGGCTGGAGCTTTCTTGGCTGCTGCGGGCTTCTTGGCCACTTTCTTGGGGCTCTTGGTGGCCTTCTTGGGGCTTTTAGCTGCTACTTTCTTGGCGGCGGGCTTCTTGGCTTTCTTGGGTGATTTCTTGGCAGCTGCGGGCTTCTTTGCTGCCGCCTTCTTGGGCTTTTTAGCCGCTGCGGGTTTCTTGGCGGCAGCGGGCTTCTTTGCTTTAACTGCCTTCTTTGCAGCGGGCTTCTTCGCCTTCACCGCCTCTGCCTTCTTGTTCATCTTGAAAGAGCCAGACGCGCCGGTACCTTTGAGCTGGACCAGGGTGCCTTTAGCGACCAGGCTCTTGACGGCGATCTTGACGCGGGCCTTGTTCTTCTCCACATCGTAGCCGCCGGCAGCCAGAGCTTTCTTGACGGCAGCCAGAGACACACCGCTCCGCTCCTTGGAGGCGGACACGGCCTTGACGACCAGCTCAGCGACGCTGGGCCCGGTCTTCTTGGGTCGGGGAGCTGCTTTCTTCTTGGCGGCCTTGGCCGGGGCTGGAGCTGGTGCGACTTCTGCCATTGTTCTCTTCTCAGTAGTTTATCCTTCCTTTCCTAAAGCAAAGTTCGTCAGGCTGTTGATGAACGCTCTGAACTGAAGGGGCTGGACTTAAACACCACATGAGAACCATGTAGAGACAACAACACACACACACACAGCCCCTCTTGTCTGGTGGCTTATTAATGTGCCATTTGTGTTTTCTCCTCGATTAAAACAAGAGATAACAAACTACAGTGTGTATTATTTAATGCAACAAAGAGCTGAACAGTTAGCACACATGTGCCTTTTTGTCATTAATATATCTGAGATGAAAAAAGCAATCTAGATTTTAAGTTATACACTCAAAACATCACCCTTCTCAGTCCGATAACAGTGTTTCCTCCATCATTTCTCTTCTGAAACATGTTAAACTATATTAAATTAACAACAAAACTCTTAATCCTCTTAACAGAGATTATTTGTGACGCGATACCATACACTATATCTTGTCTTGCTATCCGTGTTTTCTATAAATAGAACGTTTTCTGACCCTAGTAAACACACTTCAGTTTATGCAGCATGATGGTGCATTTGATCTGACTACCAATGATATGACAGATGAAAACTGTTGGAACAGTTTGGAAAGATAACTTATTTGTGATCAAACTAACTACAGTAAACTAAACTTTTAAATATTCAATCAACTGTATCACACTTCTCATGATGCAATGTCGTTCTATATCACACTTTTATGATTAATTGACCATTGTGCTCTGTATAGAATCAAATAAAAAGTGCTGCCATATTTACTACAGAAAATATTTCTGCCACTTATAGCAGCATGTGACAGAACTGTTAAGATAGGTATATCACGAGTCACGACTGTCACTGAACTGTAACTGAACAACAGAAGGCCTAATTTAGTCTGCAGACAGATGGTGGTAATTGCATTTAACAGAAACACATTTTATCATCATTACAATAACACCCAGATATAAACAGAAATTGAATTAAAAAATATTAAACGTGCACATGTGTGCGCGCGCACGCACGCACGCACGCGCGCGCGCGCACGCACACACACACACACACACACACACACACACACACGCAGTAGTGGTGTGTTACACTTGTTTGACACATATTATTCATGGTATATATTCACTGCTATGAGTGGTAAAAGACCAACTCAAAATTATGATACACTACTGAGCATGATTGGGAAATTAATCAAATCTCCACCCTCTCTCCCATTTCTCTTCTGTACATGACACGATTAAGACAAGACATCTTTTTTTTCTTCAACAGACAACATAATGTTGTTTTGTTATAGGCCTACAGTATATTGGTATCGGCAAAATCCGCCTTAATTGTTTGTGTATGTTAAAAGTGTAGAGACAAAGTGCAATAGAAATGAAACACAGTGGTTGGTGAGTTGCACCACACACACACACACACACACACACACACACACACACACACACACACACAGAGAGAGAGAGACACAGTAGTGTTGTATTCCAAAGACTTTTGCCCTAGTTAGTGATGTCTCTCTCAATGAGGCAGAATATCCAGAGGATCAGAGTCCATGTGGACTGGAACAGAGGAGAGCTGTCATTCTCAGATCCCGATACTAACAAACACTTTCGCACCTTCACACACACTTTCACTGACATGCTCTATCCATACGTTTGCAATTTGGATAGTGCTCTCCCTCTGAAAATGTTGCCAGGGAAAGTCACTGTAACTGAAACATGATGATGATGTAAACAATATAATTTGCACATATGTGAAATTTGTCTCTGCATTAACTATTAGGAGCAGTGGATGCTTTAAAGGAGTAGTTCACCCACAAAATAACTTTTTTTGTTTCTATTGATAACTCAAACCATGGAGACATGAGTTCAATCACATCATATTTGTTTGTTTTTGTCGCATTTCTAAGACTTGAATTTGATTATAGTAAATTTACCCCCATTGATTCTGGATGGGGACCAAAATGCAAAACAAAACAATATATATTATTGAACTCAAGTCTCCATGGTGTGAGTTATAAATAATCATGTTGGGGGTGAACTACTCCTTCAATCCAGCGCCCGGTCAGCAGCTACTAGGGGTTAAGAGTCTTTGCTCTGGGACATTTTGACACAATGAGTCATTCAAGAGGAAAATGACTGTATGACAATGAGGATAACGTGTCTTGTAGAGGAACACTGATCTGTATATCCATGTCCATACAATGATGATGCCAGGTTGTTATGATCCATGGCCTGTCTGTTTGGTTGATGATAATGATGCATCTGTTTTTTTTTTTTTTTTGGTAAAAAAAATATAAAAATAAAACTTGGTTTTGATTTAATTTGGCTGCTGTTAAGTGTCTACTTTTAATCTAGTTTGGGCCACTTTCTTACAAAAAATACGAAAATGCCCATCTACAAACTCTCAATGCATCGTTATGGCATTGTGTAGGTCAGCTATTTCCAATTTGGCATAATAGCAAAGTCTGAAGTGGTTAATGTAAATAAATCACAGTAAAACTACAATAGTAAAACACTTCCATGTTTTAATTTAAAGCTTACTAAAAGCATTGTTCCTGACAGCTCTCGTGTGTGTGTGTGTGTGTGTGTGTGTGTGTGTGTTTGTGTGTGTGTGTGTGTGTGTGCTTGCGTGCGTGCGTGCGTGCGTGCGTACTATAAAACGTAATTATATTGCAGTAAGTTATAGCATAAACACAATGTCCCAACATTGCAATTTCTGACTTTTTGACCAAATGTCAGATCAATGCCATAGTTTTAAAACTTTTTTGTTTTGTTTTTTTGTCAATTGTCAAATTAATACTAATAAAAAAAAACATAATTCTGACTTATTTTATGCCAACTGTCAGATATACATTTTGACAGGTTCTCAATGTAATTTAAGCTCTAAAACCAATATGCAGGATGAGTCTGAATATCAATCATGTCAGACTGCAATATGATACAATACAATCTCTCTCTCTCTCGCTCTCTCAAAACAGAGGATCCATATGAATAAAATTGGTTGCTTCCTTTTGCATGTCCCACTATCACACTGACCTGAAAATGAAATAATCGAATAAATAAAACTTTACAACGTCAATATAGCAGCTCTATACCAGTTATGCTATAGCAGATCTACAAGCTCACGGCTTGTAGATCTGCTATTTTCACATAATGTATCAGTGATCCATATTAAATGCAATGGGTTTCCTCTAATCCTTTTAGTATGAATGTATCTTTATAATCACCAACAAACAACCATGTTGGTCCTATATATTTGGGGACCTATTCAAGGCTTTTCCACAAATGATCATGTAAGATTTGTCTAAATTAGTTAAAATAGCCAATCTACATTCTTACAGCACTTCAAAAGGCGTGTTTTAGCTTGTAGATCTGCATTTTTGCTAGTTGTCATTATACGCTATTTTAACAGGCAAATTAAAAGCATACTATCACAAATATGCAACATATATGGCTGCATAATACCTAAACTACCTGTGTTGGTGCAAAGCATTGTTGTTTTAATCTGTCATGTGAAACACCCGTGATATAACTACACTGTAAAAGGTATGCATTTTGCAAGACTGCATGAGCTATGCCAAGTTTCTTTTTATTATATGTAATGTATTATTTAAAATAAGTAGAGATGGACCGATAGCAAAATTCTTGGCCGATACCGATCCACCGGTTTTATGAAGGTCTGACCTGCCAAAACCGATTCTTTCCGATACCGATTTCTTTAGCTAAGAACTAGAAAATAGGGTTGCTCCAATACCCTTTTTTCAGGCCAAGTAGGCCTACAAGACATACTTCAGTTTGAGTCCCAATAAGCTAGAAGAACACTAATGCCAAATCAATCACAATAGTACAATATCCAAAATCACAGACATTATCCAGTCTAACATGACCGTCTGGACTAGGCAAAGCAGGTGACGCATGCTTTTTTTCCCCCTTCTTTTTCATTGACACAGGATTATGGAATATATATCCTTACATTGCAAAGGTAATCAGCACCATCTGTATTCTGTAGGCTGCCACTATGGCCATGGCTACACGGAGCTGGATATTTCATATATCCCGTTTTTTCAGATATCCACATAGAAAAATTATCTAGGTCCACACAGAGCTGGATATTTCATATATCCCGTTTTTTCAGATATCCACATAGAAAAATTATCTAGGTCCACACAGAGCTGGATATTTCATATATCCCGTTTTTTCAGATATCCACAGAAAAATATCTAGGTCCACACGACAAAGATATCTAGGTCTAACAAGCACACACACAGTAAAGTCTTCAGAGATATCCGGGTTCCCTGTCTACACGGACCCAGTGAATCGGATATTTTTCAATCTCTCCACTTATTTATCCGGTTTTAAAAATGTCCAGCTTTGCGGCCGAAATATCCAGCTTCATGTGGCTGCAAGCCCCAACAGCACAAAAAAATGTCTAGCTTCAGAAATATCCAGCTTCACAAGCCCTAAAAACTAAGCTCCAAGCAGCCCAAAACAAACTAATTAGGGTCCTGCTTAACCTTCCTTAGACTCACCTCACCGCTACTCACCAGTTAAAGGGCCAGTTCACCTCTAGGACAACCAGATCTTATTTTATTGTTGTTTGGGACACGATCAACACAATCCTGAGTTATTTTTTGTGTGCAATCTGTGTTTTGAGATATTTTAGTATTTCAGCATGAATGATGATGCATTTTGCATCATATGAGTCATCATGCATGCATCATAATCGTACCAGATCACAATCGTACCAGTGCCCCTCTCCCCCCGACCTAAGTAATAGCATAAATAAAAGTTTCTATTTATATAGCTCTTTTCATTATGCTGGCTGCGTGTCAATTTACTCAGCAATCTATTGGATACCTAGGCATACAGAGCCAAAGGGAAGATTGGGATGATAACAGCATCATTATTTTACTTTGCTTCGAACTAGCTCGAGACCCCGCATAAAAAAGTACATGGCAGTACAGTTTAGATACACGGTCTACTAATATGATTTAAACCCAAGAAAGCACAATGGTATTGTTCTTTGTAAGTATCAGTATGGCCTATGTACAGTCATTTAACTCAATGCTGACACAATAGTATGTATATTGTTTTGTGAATGGCACCATTGGATGCAAGATGCATCATATGATGCAAAATGCATCACCATTCATGCTGAAATACTAACATATCTCAAAACACAGATTGAACAAAAAAAACAACAACTCAGGATTGTGTTGATCTTGTCCCAAACAACAATAAAATAATAAGTAATAAGATCTGGTTGTCCCAGAGGTGAACTGGGCCTTTAACTGACCGTCCTTGAATACATATAAATCATAAATGTAAGCCTTGAAATGAACTATGTCAGGTTTCTTATGATTATTAACAAAACAAGAGCTTAGCAGAGTCAGATAAATGACCAGTGTCCTCTCATAAGTGTCCATGCCACAGGGCAGGCCAACAGCAGTGCTGTGTTTGCCGACACTGGAAAGTTTCAGTTTTAAAACAAAAAGCTTTGCCACAGACGACCTGTTTTACTTTTATTTCAAAGCCAGCCATCAAATCTTGCTCTGCGGAAAATATGAAACTGGTTGTTCTATATTAAAAGTATTTTAAAAGCCAAATGACGGGGGAAAGATGGCAAACTACTCTCCTTGTAATGGTGTATATCTGAGATTTTTAACGTCTCCAAACAAAACACAGGAGCACTAAGCACTCCACATGATTTGATTGTGAAGTGAAACGTGTCTGCTATGTGCCCCATTTGTTTATTGACTTCAATATATTTTTCAGTCTGTATTTTATCTGTTTTAAGTTGCAGAGAAAACACAAGTGTCCCAGTATTCTGCAGCACACAGAGCACTGACCTAGTGGGTTGAGACTACATGGTTCTCACAAATCCTTTAAGTTCCACCCCCTCCTCCCCTCTCAGTCTCTCTACTCGGACTTTACTTCAGTGCATCTGATATACGATACAGAAGAGAATGGCAGAAGTCGCCCCAACTCCAGCTGCCGCCGCCCCGGCTAAAGCAGCCAAGAAGAAGGCCGCCGCTAAACCCAAGACGGACGGTCCCAGCGTCCAGGATCTCATCGTCGATGCTGTGACAGCTTCCAAGGAGAGGAGCGGTGTGTCTCTGGCCGCCCTCAAGAAGGCTCTGTCCGCCGGCGGCGTCGACGTGGAGAAGAAGAAGGTCATCGTTAAGAACACTGTGAAGAGGCTGGTAGCAAACGGCACCCTGCTTCAGACCAAGGGTACCGGTGCTGCTGGGTCCTTCAAGCTCAACAAGAAGGCGGAAAAGAAAGCAGTCAAAGCCAAGAAGCCTGCAGCCAAGAAGCCCGCCGCGGCAAAGAAATCTCCCAAGAAGGCGGCAGCCAAGAAGCCCGCAGCCGCTAAAAAATCTCCCAAGAAGGCAAAGAAGCCTGCAGCTGCAAAGAAAGCTGTAGCCAAGAGCCCCAAGAAGGCTGCCAAGAGTCCAAAGAAAGTGAAGAAACCCACTGCCGCTAAGAAAGCACCAGCAAAGAAGGCAGCCAAACCCAAGGCGGCGAAACCCAAGAAGGCAGCTGCCAAGAAGAAGTAAACAGCCTCACAACAACCAGTTTAACACAAAGGCTCTTTTAAGAGCCACCCACAACTTTATTCAAAGAGTTCCTATTTATATTTTTTGTCTTGGCACTGCCAATCAGGATCGATCAATTATGTGATTAGTTGTCATTAGTGAGAACTTGTATTAATTGATTAAGATCCGCGTCTTAATAATTTAGAACTGGTAGCAAACTGGTCTATGGAGTTAAAAAAAATGCCACATGAGCAAAATGTCTAAATTAGACAAAGCAAATGGGGCTACAGCCCAGCTAAAATACAATTAATGTATTTAATTACATGTTAACTAATGGTAGTCGGAAGTTACATTTTATTTTCACAATCGGAATATAACTAGTAATAACTAGTATAACTAGTAATAACTAGTAACATAGTAATGTTCTGTTCTCTTTGCTATGACAATGCTCAAACAAACATGCATTATATTTTACTCCACTGCGCCTGCATGCCTTTCTTCCAATACAGAGATAAAGGACCACTTTTGCATATGCAAAAGGTTAGTTTACCATGGCCATCTTGTTTAATATTTTATTAAGAAATTATGCTGGTTGTTTACGGTTCATGTAAATAACATTGATTTGCCTTGTGAACGTGCAACAAACACTTACCTGCGTAATATTGCACGTGAATGGACAGTGTTTGTGTCTACCCTAATACGAAGCAGGGAATTATTGCTCTTCAAATAATACATTTGGTGGCTCTTAAAAGAGCCGTTTTGGGGTTCAGACAGTGACGGATAGTTTATGCACGTTCTCCACGGATACGACGGGCCAGCTGGATGTCTTTGGGCATGATGGTCACCCTCTTGGCGTGGATGGCGCACAGGTTGGTGTCCTCAAACAGACCGACCAGATAAGCCTCGGCTGACTCCTGCAGAGCCATGACGGCGGAGCTCTGGAAGCGCAGGTCGGTCTTGAAGTCCTGGGCGATCTCCCTCACCAGGCGCTGGAAGGGCAGCTTGCGGATCAGCAGCTCGGTGGACTTTTGGTAGCGACGGATCTCCCTCAGAGCCACTGTACCGGGACGGTAACGGTGAGGCTTCTTCACTCCACCGGTTGCCGGCGCGCTCTTACGAGCTGCCTTGGTGGCGAGCTGCTTCCTGGGGGCTTTGCCTCCGGTGGATTTACGGGCGGTCTGCTTGGTTCGGGCCATTTTCTATCAGCTGCTTGAACAACTAAGTTGTGATAAAAATGAGCGCAAACTCGTTCGTTTTATTTCAGCGGCTCTGAGGCGCCGTCTTTCTCTGATTGGTCTGTGGTCAGGAACCTCCTTGTTTGGGAGGAACCAGAGTTTAGACTGGGAGGAGCCGATCACGCCACTAGTAGTGATTGGTGGGGAGCACAGAGAGTATCTCCGACCAATCACAAAAAAGTAAGTCTGTGTTAGAAAGTCGAACGTAGGCTATAAAAGGTCTCGTATTCCTCTCCTCCAGCACATTTCTTCGAGCTTATACTCTATATATATATACCTTCAGAATGAGCGGGCGAGGGAAAACCGGCGGAAAGGCCAGGGCGAAGGCTAAGACTCGTTCATCCCGTGCCGGGCTCCAGTTCCCCGTGGGTCGTGTCCACAGGCTGCTGCGTAAAGGCAACTATGCCCAGAGAGTCGGTGCCGGCGCCCCGGTTTATCTGGCGGCTGTCCTCGAGTACCTCACCGCTGAGATCCTGGAGTTGGCTGGAAACGCTGCCCGTGACAACAAGAAGACTCGTATCATCCCCCGTCACCTCCAGCTGGCCGTCCGCAACGACGAGGAGCTCAACAAACTGCTGGGCGGAGTGACCATCGCTCAGGGCGGTGTGCTGCCCAACATCCAGGCAGTCCTGCTCCCCAAGAAGACCGAGAAAGCCGCCAAGAAATAAACCTGCTTCATTCGTCTGAATAAACCCCACAAAGGCTCTTTTAAGAGCCACCCACTGATTCAACAAAGAGTTGCTCCTAATGCCCTATGAGGAGAAAATTATAATATAACTATTAAGATGTAATCAATCTGTTCGATTAGCTCTGAAGTTTCACGCATGACAACTATAATCATTACACTTCATAACATACTTGGCTGCCTAAATAAAAACACGAGGCAAGGACAACACCAATGTTTTTACAAGCAAGTTTATGGACTAAACACTGGCTGCATATATATATATATCTAAGGACTGTTATGCCATGTTCGTCTTTCCTTGTAAACCAGTCAGCGTTAATGTGCCATGTCTGGGTATATTTAATTTGCTAATCTCATATCACATAGCTGATCAGGATTGTAGACAGGCTATATGGTTAGCATTTGGATCTAGCTCTTTCTTGGAAAATATGGGTGGTCCTTAAAAGGACCGTTGTGTTTAGAGCAGACAGAACAGTTTACTTGGAGCTGGTGTACTTGGTGACAGCCTTGGTGCCCTCAGACACGGCGTGCTTGGCCAGCTCACCGGGGAGCAGCAGGCGGACGGCGGTCTGGATCTCCCTGGATGAGATGGTGGAGCGCTTGTTGTAGTGAGCCAGTTTAGAGGCTTCACCGGCGATGCGCTCAAAGATGTCGTTGACAAAGGAGTTCATGATGCCCATGGCTTTGGAGGAGATACCGGTGTCAGGGTGGACCTGCTTCAGTACCTTGTACACGTAGATGGCGTAGCTCTCCTTCCTGGACTTTCTGCGCTTCTTGCCGCCCTTGGTGGCGGTCTTGGAGACGGCTTTCTTGGAGCCCTTCTTGGGCGCTGGCTTAGCAACTTCGGGCATTTTGAAGGTATTCTAGCAGTAGAATGTGATGGAAGAGTGCAGTCGCACCATTATTTATACACTGCCAATGCCAATGTGGTGGTGTGACTCCCAGCAGATGATTGGCTGATCCTCCCACAAAGAGGGCGGTGTCTTTATTTCTGTATTATTTCTCCCGCTCGTGCGCTCTATTGTCCCTGTAATATTTTGAGCGGCTAAACATGCACTTAGGGTAAATGTACATTTTTAATGTCCATAAAGGTCCCCAAAGGAAACAGTGCTTTCTTGACTAACAAAAGGTATAGACTATTTCAGTCTGTCCATTCATTGAGACAATGGCATTATAAGAAATAGTTAATTAAGTATTATAAAGTGTAAATGTGATTCCGCTCTCTTCTGGGCTTAGAAAAACAAAATAGAGAACCGGGTGTTACTTTATTTTTCTCCATTCCTGAAACCTAGCCCGTTTATTACTGCAAGACAATGAAAGCAGATTCGACTTAGTTCCATCACTCCAGTTAACTTCAGTTGGGACAATGTAAACTCTGTATTTTCAAAGTAATATAATGAACTCGGTGTGTTTTCGCCTCTAGATGTTCATACACTAATAATGGCAGTCACAAGCGCTTGTCAAGGATTGTGTGCGAGGCTCCACTTTAAGTCCCGTGCTGCTTAAAATGGGTTTATGAAGCAAAGCAAGGCTTATTTTGGGCAAATTACTCCAGTACCTGGCTTAAAGTCCTGCTCGCAATTTGGTGTTAGGGGAGTTTCTCACCTGAACTGAGTCAGTGGGTCCCTAGACATGAAAAATCACAGAGGTGCTCGTCCGCCATAGTGGCACGAATGGCGCAATGGCCATATCAAATATGGCTGCCATCGGCTATGATGAAAATCCAACTTTTCTGTTTCTGGGTGTATATGCACATGTAATACCTCTATTTGGACTAATTGTGGTGTGGGGAATTCATTTCTGATATTGTTTTGACCATTTTGGGTGATTTGGACCTCAAAAGGTCATGGTCAAGGTCATTTTGCTATTCCGAAGACCGTGGGCCATAACTTGGCCATTGTTAGGAGTAAAAACAGGTGCAGTAGGTCTAAATCAACTAATGCTGACATGTAAAATTCATTTCTGACATTGTTTTGACCATTAAGGATCCTCTTGTCTTTGAAATATCAATGTCAATGCCATTTTTCAAAAACGATTTTGTTCATTACTTGCACTTTTATAGTATTTTTTGTAAGTTTGTTACTATTTTATAGTAAGTTTGTTTTGTTTATAACAAAAGACATACTAGTGAGAAATACAACAAGTGAACATCCACATTTAACTTTAAAGGGGGGTTTAAAATGGCTGTTTAAATGAGCAAATAAGACTATTTACGAATAAAAGTGACAAATAAAAATCACACACAAAAGCACACACAAAATTAAATAACAATTTCCCTCAAAGTGCACCATATTGTGATTGTGTGCATCCAAGTTAGTATGATGTGTTTTTACAGGATGTATTTGCCATTGTTCCATGGCAAAATATGATGCACCGATATTGGGGCGGCATAGCTCAGGGGTAGAGAAACCGTTATTAGAGCACGAAGGGTTCCCAGTTCGAATCCGGGCTCCCCCTGAGTTAATGTCGAAGGGTCCTTGGGCAAGACTCTGAACCCCACATTGCTCCCGGTGAGCTGGTTGGTGCCTTGCATGGTTTCCTCCGCCACCGGTGTATGAATGTGTGGGTGAATGTAATGCACAATTTCTGTAAAGCGCTTTGGATAAAAGTGCTATATAAATGCACCATTTACCATTTACCATTTATCCATCAGCAAGGCAGCCATATCCTCGAGAGTCGAAGTGTTCATTGCATCCATCCATGTTCCATTGGTTCTAGTCTTTCCTCAGGTTCCTTGGCTGTTGCAAGCAGGTAGCAAGACATGCACTAGAAAGGTGCCTTGTTGGTCTCAGCAGTTGTACTTCTCTGCTACCAATGCTGTGTCTTGTTCTGTCAAGGTCTTTGCCTCTCCAAAGTTTGTTAGATATTGTATTCGGTCAGAAGCCATAGCTGCATGCTTAGTCCCCACCTGGCCCATGCAGTCATCTCCAGTTTCCAAGGCATATGTCCCCTGATCAATGTCTTGGCTAGTGGTGCTCCAAGATGAGAGACTGCTTGATGCTGTAGAAGCATGTGCCGCTGCACACCTAGTGCCATACTGCTACCAGATCTACTTAATCCCCAGTGCTTGGAAGTATCACTACGACAACTCTCTGGGGCCCACTCATAATCCTGGCGACCCATTATTCCCTCCATTAGGTTAGGGTTATGGGTAGGTTTAGTTATAATAGGGCCAGTTGACTCCACATGTACCAGCAGCTTGGTGACAGCCTCCTCAATCTAGTTCAATCTTTGGGATCTCTTCACCTCCAGCCCATTTTGCAGGGAGCCACTCATCATCAGAGATAACAGAGTCGACAGACCCATCCCTCATCAACTTTACAAATTCTGGGTGTCTGAGGAGAACAAACAGCTCTCCAGCTGTGTGTTCGGAATATGGTGTCCATTCAAGCTTGTGGCGATGTAGGTAGAACGGCTGCCTCCTGCTTATTTGTCGAAGTGTCCTTAAGCAAGACACTGAACCCCTAACTGCTCCCGATGAGCACCTTGCATGGTTTCATGGTGTGAATGTATGTGTGAATGTGTGTGTTAATGGGCGAATGTGAAATACATTGTACAGCGCTTTGGAGAAGAGTGCTATATACTGTAAATGCAGTCCATTTACCATTATCAGCTCTGTTGTCTCTGTTGATGATATCGCTAGTGGAGAAGAGATCCCAGACATCTTGAATAGGATTGAAGAGGCTGACACCTGGTGCATGTACAGCCTCCATTATAACTAAGCCTATCCCTAACCTTCACTAACCTAATGGTCAGAATAATGGGATGTCGGAACTATGAGCGGACCCCAGTCTCCTTCACATTACTGCTATACTACACCCCATATTTCCAAGCACTGGGGATGAAGGAGATCTGGCAGCAGTATGGCACTGGTGAGACTCACTTCCACTGCATCAAGCAGTCTCATCTTGGAGCACCACTAGCCAAGACAGTGATCAAGGTACATACTGTATGCCTTGGAGACAGGAGATGACTGCATGGGCCAGGTGAGGATTAAACATGTAGTTATGGCTTCTGACCGAGTACAATATCTAACAAACTTTGGAGAGGCAAAGACCTTGACAGAACAAGACACAGTATTGGTAGCAGAGAAGAACAACTGCTGAGACCAACAAGGCACCTTTCTAGCGCATTTCTTGCCACCTGCTTGCAACAGCCAAGGAACCTGAGGAAAGACTAGAACCAATGGAACATGGAACATGACATGACATGACATGACATGACATGACATAAAGGCTTGTCCTGTTGTCTGGGACAAGTGCCCATACTATGGAGTGGAGGGAGCAAGGGGGGTCATTTTAGCCATCCTTTTGTTATTATTTCAATGTATGACATTTTTATCCGGACAAGTGACTTTTGTCCCCAGACAAGTGAATGGGAAATATACTTGTCCAAAGGACAACTGCCTCAAAAAGTCAATGTCAAGCTCTGATGGATGGAAGGAGCACTTCACTCCTGCCATGTCTGAAGCAAGACACTCGACACTGATGGAGTTCTGTGCATCATATTTTGCCATGTAACAATGACAAATCCATCCTGTAAAAACACCTCATACTATACTTGCATGCACACAATCACAATATGGTGCACTTTGAGGGAAATTGTTATTTAATTTTGTGAGTGATTTTGTTGTGTAATTGTATTTGTTACTTTTATTCGTAAATAGTCTTATTTGCTCATTTAAAGACCCATTTAAAACCCCCCTTTGAAGTTAAATGTTGATGTTTACTTGTTGTATTTCTCACTAGTATGTCTTTTGTTATAAAGAAAACAAACTTACTATAAAATAGTAACAAACTTACAAAAAATACTATAAAAGTGCAAGTAATGAACAAAATCGTTTTTGTAAAATGGCATTGACATTGATATTTCAAAGACAAGATGATCCTTAATGGTCAAAACAATGTCATAAATGAATTTTACATGTCAGCATTAGTTGATTTAGACCTACTGCACCTGTTTTTACTCCTAACAATGGCCAAGTTATGGCCCACGGTCTTCGGAATAGCAAAATGACCTTGACCATGACCTTTTGAGGTCCAAATCACCCAAAATGGTCAAAACAATATCAGAAATGAATTCCCCACACCACAATTAGTCCAAATAGAGGTATTACATGTGCATATACACCCAGAAACAGAAAAGTTGGATTTTCATCATAGCCGATGGCAGCCATATTTGATATGGCCATTGCGCCATTCGTGCCACTATGGCGGACGAGCACCTCTGTGATTTTTCATGTCTAGGGACCCACTGACTCAGTTCAGGTGAGAAACTCCCCTAACACCAAATTGCGAGCAGGACTTTAAGCCAGGTACTGTATTAAATGTGGAAAGAGACGTTTCTGCCTGGCTGTGCGTGTCGGATTACAACATTGTGCGTGTGTGTCCTTAGCAGCACAGTATATTCATGTTTTGTAGATTGTTAACTTATTGTATTCATAATTCACATGTAGAGATTAAAAGCTGTAGTTATTTACAAAAGTGGGAATGAACTCGTTACATAACGTGTGGGTGGCTCTTAAAAGAGCCTTTGGGTTGTTTGTTGGTAGATCAAGTCAGCATTATTAACCTCCGAAGCCGTACAGAGTGCGTCCCTGTCTCTTCAGAGCATACACAACATCCATGGCGGTCACGGTCTTTCGCTTGGCATGCTCGGTGTAGGTGACGGCATCACGGATCACGTTCTCCAGGAAGACCTTGAGGACACCGCGGGTCTCCTCGTAGATCAGACCGGAGATACGCTTCACACCGCCACGGCGAGCCAGACGGCGGATGGCGGGCTTGGTGATTCCCTGGATGTTATCACGAAGAACCTTGCGATGGCGCTTGGCGCCTCCTTTCCCCAGTCCCTTTCCGCCTTTTCCACGCCCACTCATTTTTCAGCTTCAGTTGAGTTGAAGATGCAGAGGTGAATGATCCCAGAGCTGTGAGCCATGCCTTTTTATCTGTGTTCTGAGGACGTAAGGGAGGACAGGCAGACTGCCCCCACCACACACTCCTCCCCCACCACACACTCCTCCCCCTTGTTCATTTTGGTCACATCACCCCCTAGTTTATTCAAGTCCTCTATCATAATAATTGTACATTTTTTAAACGTATCCCCCCATTCATATTCTTGTCAATGTACATTTGGTGTTACTGAATACATGCCTAATACACCCTCTGGGCCATAGCATTTCTTTCGACTCTCAAGTTCAAACGTTTGTATTGTCACAGACAACCTAAATACAGTTATCTCATCAATAAGTATTAATACGGAATTCTTGTCTCGCTTATTTGAGGTGGACCAGGGTTACTATGCATAATAATGTATACGATTCTGAACAATAACAATGGTAGTAGGCTACTATTCAATATCAATGTTGAATTTGAACCAAAACATACTAGTCAGGACAATGGCGAATCTAATAGTGATTTATGATTTAACAAAATTAGGTCATAGGGGAGGTGGGTGGGTTTGCAAGCTCTATAGCTAAAGTGAGAGAAATGGCCACATTCAAAACGTAGGACAAAGTAAAGGCTGTGTGTGTGCTTATGTTTATTAACGTTGTCATAAATACATTTATGTCTAGACTGTTAGTGTCATTAATTATTTGTGAGTGGCATTAGACCATTAACACACATGTCTATTAAACAGACTGGTTATTATTCCAGTGCTCACATATGACCATGGCATATACAAAGTGAGGATACTCTTATAAAATGAAGTGGTTGGCTCTTAAAAGAGCCTTTTGTGGGAATAAAGATGGAACAGATGATTTACTTCTTTTTGGGGGCTGCCTTCTTTGCTGCCTTGGGTTTGGCAACCTTCTTGGCTGGAGCTTTCTTGGCTGCTGCGGGCTTCTTAGCCACTTTCTTGGGGCTCTTGGTGGCCTTCTTGGGGCTTTTAGCTGCTACTTTCTTGGCGGCGGCGGGCTTCTTGGCTTTTTTGGGTGATTTCTTGGCAGCTGCGGGCTTCTTTGCTGCCGCCTTCTTGGGCTTCTTAGCCGCTGCGGGTTTCTTGGCGGCAGCGGGCTTCTTTGCTTTAACTGCCTTCTTTGCAGCGGGCTTCTTCGCCTTCACCGCCTCTGCCTTGTTCATCTTGAAAGAGCCAGACGCGCCGGTGCCTTTGAGCTGGACCAGGGTGCCTTTAGCGACCAGGCTCTTGACGGCGATCTTGACGCGGGCCTTGTTCTTCTCCACATCGTAGCCGCCGGCAGCCAGAGCTTTCTTGACGGCAGCCAGAGACACACCGCTCCGCTCCTTGGAGGCGGACACGGCCTTGACGACCAGCTCAGCGACGCTGGGCCCGGTCTTCTTGGGTCGGGGAGCTGCTTTCTTCTTGGCGGCCTTGGCCGGAGCTGGAGCTGGTGCGACTTCTGCCATTGTTCTCTTCTCAGTAGTTTATCCTTCCTTTCCTAAAGTAAAGTCTGACAGACTGGTGCTGACCGCTCTGAAGGGGCTGGACTTAAACACCACATGAGAACCATGTAGAGACAACACACACAGCCCCTCTTGTCTATAGTGGCTTAATGTGCCTTTTGTGTTTTCTCCTCGATTAAAACAAGAGATAACTAACTGCGTTGTGTATTATTTAATGCAACAAAGAGCTGACCAGTTAGCACACATGTGCCTTTTCGTCATTAATATATCTGAGATGAAAACAGCAATCTAGTTTTTAAGTGATGCGATCGAAACATCACCCTTCCACAGTCCGAGAACAATGTTTCCTCCATTATCTTTCTTCTAAAACATGTTGAACTATGTTAAATTAACATCATACTCACATACCTCTTCGCAGAGATACTTTGTGACGCAATACCATAAACTATATCTTGTTTTGCTATCAATTTCGCTATAACTAGAAGGTTTTCTGACCCCAGTAAACACACTTCAGTTTATGCAGCATGGTGGTGGATTTGATCTGACTACCAATGACATGACACATGAAAACTGTTGGAACTAAACATTTAAACATTCAATCAACTGTATCACACAAGGTAGAAGGCCTACTTCATGATGAAAGGCAGTGATGTTACTAGGTTTTCAATGTAATGGGTCCCGGGACCCACAGGTGGTCATTCAAATGGGTCCCAGAAAAGTTTTATGAGTCCTCAATACAATGTTTTCGAGCGCTGTGAGCTTGTACATCGGCTATTTTCAAAATGTTTGCCTATTTCTTATATTTATTTTACAATTTGGCTAATGTTTGAACTTAGAACTAGGATTTCTAAATACACTAGGCTACAGACACCCATTTAATTATATTTATATCACTGGGACCCCAATTTATATTAAATGTTAAAATACTAGAGTACAAATGGAACAGGTCCATTTGGTTCCATTTGTTCACCGAGTTACAGACCCATTACTGGCCCTTAACTGTGAACTTAACAAGATCTGCACCTGGCTCAATGACAACAGACTCTCAATTCACCTAGGCAAAACTGAATGTATCCTCTTTGGATCTAGTCAGAAACTTAGCCTAGTTGAGAACTTCACAATTAAAGTAGGTGACACTGTGATAGAAAGAAAAAAACACATCTGCTACCTGGGTTGCATCCTGGAGGCTAACCTATCCAGTGAAAAAATTACCACCAAGGTAATCAATAAAGTCAACCAACAAATTCGCTTCTTGCAAAGGGTTGCCCCGCTGATCAATATTAAATCCCGAAAGACACTAGGAGGTGCTCTTATTGGGCCCCTCATTGATTACGGAGTCCTTGTCTGGTATCGCGACGCCCCAGCTGCCTTAAAGTTAAAGCTCCAAACAGCCCAAAACAAACTAATTAGGGTTGTGCTTAGTCTCCCTCCTCAGACCCACCTTACCAATCATCACCACGAAAGCGTGGGGTGGCTCAAAGTAGCTGATAGAGTACAGCATCTTGCAATGGGCCTGGTGTACAAGATACACTACACCTCCAAGATTCCCATGTACCTGACAAACTACTTCTTAAAGGTCAAGGATGTTCACGATCACAACACCAGAGGCAGCTCCACTAATCACCATCAACGTAGATTTAACACTAAACAAGGCTCTAACTCGTTCTCCTGCTACAGCCTACAACACCATCAACATGTGGAACGCCCTTCCACAAGCCCTAAAGGAGAGCAAATCCCTAGCCTCCTTCAAAATTGAGACAGCTTCAGACAGCACAGACTAAGCCCCCATGCCCCCCCCCCCCCCCCCCCCCCCTTTTTCTTTTTTTCTGCCTTTGTATTTGATGTTATGCTTTTGAAACTGATATTATCCTAGATAAAGTACTATGTTCTATCCGTCTGTCTTTCAATGTTATATGAGATACTTAAAGTGTGGTTCCTGTGGAAATAAGCCTCGGCTTTCTAGGATCTCCTTTTAGTTGACCTTGTACCAGTGATTTGTCATGAAAAAAAAAAGTACAGTCATGAAACTGTACTTTTTTCTATTGCAAACTTCTAACAAATTCTTCAATCGATCAATCAATAGTCCCTCGATGCACATGCATCAGAGTTGAAGGAGGCGTCTACCTTTCTATGTCTATGGGTATAACCACAAATCGGCCTGTTATAGCGCCACCATGAGGCTGTTTTTTTTTGTTTTTTTAAGTGGCATTTCTTCCTCGGCCGAGTGGGAATGTATGTGTGCCATTTCATGATAATGGCACTTTGTGTTTGTGATTTGAGGCATTTTGTTCAAAACGGCTCAATCCTACAAACTACAAAAACTACAGGGGGAAGCAAAAAACACAAAAGGTGAGACAAAAAAACAAAAAAGGCAGAGAAACTACACAGGGAGAACAAATAAACAACTGGTATAAGCAGCTGGGATCAAAATAAAAAAAGTCAAAAACGGGAAGGAGCAAAACCAGCAAAAGGCTGACTAAAACAAAAAAACTACAGCTCAACAGAGGGGAGCGTGTTGCTATTTCGACGTGTCATTTGTTCGACGGCCCGCAATTTCGACGCGCCGATAGTTCGAGTTAGGGATCGCGAGATTTCGGCGCCGCTGTTTCGACGGCACCCTTTTTCGAAAAAAAGGACGCCAACAGTTCGACACGACAACTGTCCGACACGACAACAGTTCGACAACAAGACGGCACGGTATTTCGACAAGGCAGCACCAGGGCTGCCAACTTTCAGGAAAACCTAAGAGTGAGATTTTTCTTTTTTTTTTGCGAGGGGGGGGGGGGGGGGGGGGAGGCTTTGGTGCCGCAAAATAAATAAAAAAAATGATATAGGCCTATTATGTTCAACAAATATTACAATAATTTACGTTATTATTATAATTTTATTGACCCTTGGAGTCACTATTATACCAACCAGGTACAGTATTGCACTGGGTGGGTGTTATTTAATTCTCCAAATCTAACCCTCAATAATGAATATGTAATTTTGAGGCAGAAACGTAGTTAATAGCCTATACTGTGGATCATTTTGGTGGGGGGTCTGGGGGTCCTCCCCCAGAAAAAAAATTAAAAGAGTAAATGTTATTTCCTGTATTCTGTTGCATTTTACAGGGAATTTTATACTTTTATCTGGCTTTACTAGGATGAGAAAATTATGGATAAATGTTTACATTTATTCACAAGCTGCAAGTAACACGTCTTTTGCTTGAATAGCTGTTCTTTTTGCACACGCATCCATCCAAAAGTCCCTCATTTAAACTGTGTTGAATTAATGTTGTAGATCCTCCTGTCGCCTGTCAATCTTACTGTAGAGAATGATGTGCGCAGGAACGTGCACGCAGCGTTCCTCACACCAGACGCTCACGCACACACAGCGACGCATCTAATCATTAGGGCTACTTCAGAATCAGATACAGTATTTTAAGCCCTTTGTTGATCAAATCGCGGTGGAAGTGGATGTCTCAGTGACGCCTGATTATGGATCCCACTGGGAAAGATGGATGGAAACGGCATAGAGCGCTCGTTTTCAGTTAGTGACACTTGAGTTGACGCAGTTTTCCACTTTGTGACGGCTGGTGATATGACGGCGTGAGAAATACGATGTGTGGCGTGAGAGCGTGAGAAGAGGGTCATTTGCGTGAGTCTCACGCTCATTGCGTGAGGGTTGGCAGCTCTGGGCAGCACGCACAGACAGACTCACAATGCCAACTAACCCAGCCTTACCTCCCCGACTTTTTTGTTCTCTTTCTCGTCTCCCTCCCTCTCTCTTGTCTCGATCTCTTCTCTCCCCCCCCTCTCTCTGTCTCTCTCTCACACACACACACACACACACACACACACACACACACACACACCACAGGGCGAACGGCGGACTGGTTACTGTCTTTCTCACAATGGCCCAAATGTAAACTTTTGTTCTGTGTCATAAGCCCGTGTTTGCCAATAAAGCTCCTTTGAAGCCTATATATGTTGCTTGGATTTTTGGCGAAGTGACCTGTATTCGTGACATGCATGAACTGTAGGCAGGGGTGTTGTGGCAACTTGTGGGGGGAGTGGGTCTCCATTTAGAAGCCCTGTGCACGGATTTATTAGCTGGAGATGTCGCATGCATGCGCTCGCGCACGTGAGTGATCGCCGATTAGGCCTATAATAACCTCTTTAATATGCTCCAGACTGACCCGACAGAATTTATCACACCTACTAGATCAGCAGGTTTGTCAACATTGGACTGTCAGAATCCAGGAGATTTATTTTTGGGGGGTGCGCGGAACTCCCCAACCGGGGTCTGGGGGGTCCTCTCCCCAAAATAGATATATTGTCCTGTGTTCTGTTGAATTTTGTGCATGTTTGATACATTTATCAGGCTTACTTTACTAGCATGTGTACAATTTCAGCCTAATATGCCAAATGTAGTGAGTACAGATCTGATGACAGAAGCAAAAGGACATCTTTAATAATGATTTCTCATCTTTAAGTCATTACTTAAGTGAATATCTGTATGATCTTTCTTGCATGCATTGCCCCCACCCCTAAAGCGGGGGTCTGGGGGTCCTCCCCCAGAACATTTTTAACATAGTAGATGTAATTTCCTGTGTTCTGGTGAATTTTGGGAGTTTGATACAAAATCCAGGAGAAATCCAGGAGATTTGCCAATCCAGGAGACTCCCAGGAGAGGGGTTCAAAATCCAGGAGACTCCTGGGAGATCCAGGAGAGTTGACAAGCCTGCTAGATCAGTAGTGTTTTTGCGAGGTGCTAAAACAGCAAAGGGTGTTCGCGCATCTTCTGTCTGTCTGTCTGTCTGTCTGTCTGTCTGTCTGTCTGTCTGTCTGTCTGTCTGTCTGTCTGTCTCACAGACATGTTCATATGTGCATAGGCTACTACAGCTAGGGAGCCAAGGGAGGAGAGTATATTTTACGTTTATATGCACCCATATTACTGTCATGTCTTATAATATGTTCCTTTTACAAGTAAGATAAGTGATTGGCGGAGCCTGTTGCGCACTGACTGTGGTCATTCATTAGGCTACTCTTAAACAGGGCCGTGCAGTTCATACAGGCAAACCCCACACAGGCTGGGGGCCTCATGAGATTTTGATTTTTTTAACCAATATGGGCATGGGCCCCAGTTGAGCTGTTGAACAGAGAACAGTTGAAGTGAGGGTTAACATGAAACAATTGCTTTGGACATATTAGCTCATTAGAATATGAAAAGAGATTGGCTCTCAAAGGTGCAGGCCAGATAACAATGGCCCTAATTTACCCAAGCAGTTCCTTCATGTGTGTTCTGTGTGTTCTGTGATGTCACATACATCTTTAAGAGGCCCCAATAAACCCTGTGAAAATGTTATCTCATCCTGGGGGGCCCACTTCAAACTGTCCAGGGCCCCCAAAAATATCAATTTGGGGGCCCTCAAAACTTTTTTAAATGTAAATATTTACACAGACTTTAGAAGAAATGTATCCATTCCGGATGCAGGGAATGGGGGCCCCCCAGGATGAGATTAATTAAAGTAGCTGTGGACTTAACATATATATGAGGGTTACCAAATTGAGGTACATATATTGATATATATGTATATATTCAATCTCATTTGGGGCCCCCCTGACAGTTTGAAGTGGGCCCATGATGATGTCAACATAATGAACGGTAAGCGACTTAACATAAATGTTATGTTTAACTTAATACTTTAAACAGGTTTACTGGGGCTTCTTAAAGATGGCACGCAGTGTTTGTTTTACTGGCAATGATTAACATGGACTTAAAATATATGCAATTTTGATGGTTACCAATTGGGCCAGGGGCCTCAAACCGGGGTTTGCCTTGCCTGGGTCCCCCTAGGCCCTAAGCACGGCCCTGCTTTTCCCGTCCGTAAAGATTACTTTACACAGATATAAAAAGCTAGATACCTCCTCCACCGCTGCAGTTCATTAGCGCGACTGGTCAAACACCCCTGGCGGAAGTGCATAACTGTGGAACTGCGGAAGGCACTCTGCCCCCTCCAATGGGAAAGAGGGAGTCCTGCCAGGACTGCATCTGATTGGACTACCGAGCTTCCCATTCTGTGACGCACAAGGAAGCGTCCTTCAGAATTCCCAAGAGCCCCGCCTCAGAATTCTGGAGGCTTGCATAGAGTTATTGGGAGGCTTGCCAGGAGTCTTGGACCAGCACCCCCCAGCCGGAAGAGGCGTCTACCTTTCTATGTCTGTGTTACTTTACCCCACGTCCTCAGGTAATGTTAATCCAGAGAGAGAGAGAGAGAGAGAGAGAGAGAGAGAGAGAGAGAGAGAGAGAGAGAGAGAGAGAGAGAGAGAGACAGACAGACAGACAGACAGACAGACAGAGAGAGAGACAGAGAGAGAGAGAGAGAGAGAGAGAGAGAGAGGGAGAGGAGAGGGAGAGAGACGAGAAAGAGAACAAAAAAGTCGGGGAGGTAAGGCTGGGTTAGTTGGCATTGTGAGTCTGTCTGTGCGTGTGTGAGAGAGACGTGTTTTTTTCATTGTCGAAATACCGTGCTGCCGTGTCGAAAGGGCGGGCCGCCCAGTCGAAAGACCGGCGTCAGTTTTTTCGAAAAAACGTGCCGTCGAAACAGCGGCGCCGAAATCTCGCGATCCCTAACTCGAACTATTGGCGCGTCGAAATTGCGGCCCGTCGAACAATTGACATGTCGAAAATGCGAGATTTCCCCCAACAGAGCCGGTAACGGGGAGAACACAAAAAACACAGCTACCAAAAGGGGCTGGGACGCTAGAAAACTAGCTACAGAACAGAAAGCACGGTCTCAGAAGCCGGCAGGGAGACTAGCAGAAAAAAAAAAAAAAAACACTTTACAGCTGGAACCTAGACTTAAAAAAAAAAACAGAAAACAGCGGGTGGAACAACTGAACTAAAGAAAGGGCCTTACAGGCCTCGTAGGACACTTGTTAATGAAATCTCTCTCCCTCTCTCTCTCTCTCTCTGCTACAGGGGTGACGTATGGACTCGGGTCATTCAGAGGGCAGGCAGCTGCACGTACAGTTAACCCTTCGTTGACTCGTTCAGGGACGAGACAACTCCTTTTGGCAGGGTGACACCTAGTGGCCTTAACTCGTTACTGAACGAGTTTGGCTCCTTGGGTGTTAATAGTCATTGCACAGCGGGTATTCCACAGCTTATTAACTGTGGTACCTACAACAGCCCAATAAAAGTCCTGGTCCATGGGTGAGAGCTTCTCATCAAATATGCCATACATTACCGCGTTATAAGTCAACTTTACATTGAAACCAATACGGGCCATTCTCCCCCAAACATACTGTGACCTGGGACAATAAACTAGCAGGTGCTCTATTGTTTCATCATCATTACAGCTCACAAATGGGCACTTAACAGTTGTTACGAAACAGCTCCACTTGACAACTTCTCTAACGGCTAGTTGTCTTACGGACACCAGCCACATGACGTCTCTCTTTTTTTCAGACAAGCTTTTACTCCAAATATTTTTTAATCACACCTGCTTCTGATTGTCATCCAGATTTCTGGTAAAGAACGCTCGCCAAAATGTCATTCAAACGCCTCCCGAAACTCTCACACTATCTGCTTGGGACGCTTGCATTCTCCCATGCTTAACAGAATGGCATTCTGTTAAGCATGGGAACCCAGAGGCTAGAATGAGCGCAGAATTATGATGTGGAGGAGGCAAGGAGTAGTAAACAAAACAAACTTTACTGAGAGTAACGTGGTTCATTTATCTGGGGACCCCCTGGAACTCCCTCAAGGACCCAGGACCCCACTTTGAGAACAACTAGTGAAAATAGTTTTTAGCTGTTCCAGATTTAACTGATAATAAATCTGTACAGTGTTTATCTTACACAATACATTAAAAAACAAATTAAACTATCTAAACTAATATAGCAACTTAAGTAGAAGAAGTAAATTATTTTAACATGGACTCCAATGGAGGCGCATCCCCGGGACCCCAGGACCATGACATGAATGAGTTTTTGATGCGGGATGCGCACGTAATGACATCACTGGAAAGGTGTCATTCTATATCATATTTTTATGATTAATTCACCATTGTGCTCTGTATAGAATCAAATAAAAAGTGCTGCCATATTTAGATACAATGTTATGCCACCTTACACTTATAGCAGCATGTGACAGAACTGTTTAAATACCTATATCACATCTGTCACTGCATAACTGAACAACAGAAGGCCTTTAGTCCGCAGGCGGTCTAAAGAGGTGGTAATTGTATTTATTATCAACATAAACACATGTTGTCATCATTACAATAACACCCAGATATAAACAGAAGTTGAATAAAAAAATAGTCACACACACGCACGCACAAACGTGCAGTAGTGGTGTGTTACATCCATCCATCCATCTTCAACCGCTTATCCGGAATCGGGTGGTGGGGGTAACAGTTCCAACTGAGACTTCCAGATTTTCTTATCCAGAGCAACTTCCTCCACTCCCTCAGGGAGTATACCGAGGCGTTCCCAAGCCAGCTTGGAGATATCCTTCCATCTGGTCTTTGGTCTGCCACGGGGTCTTCTCCCAGCGGGACGTGCATCGAGGACCTTCCTAGGAAGGCACTCGGGGGGCATCCGTACTAGATAGATACCTTTATTATCCCAAGGGGGAAAATCAGTTGCCCAGAGGCAGCACAGCAGTATAAGGTTATTTACAAAGTTACAGAGAAGTAAGAAAAAGATAAAAGAAAAACAAGAACATATACAGTAAAGAGTAAGGTACATCAAGAGAGGGAATAAGGTACAGGGGCCAGTTGCACCACCAGAACGTAAGTTCTGCCCTAAGTTAGGGAGTAAAGTCCTTACTAGAGGCTTAGTAACTACTAGTTAGTTTGTAACTAAGTGAGTTACTAACAGGTGTTGCACCACGACTGCTTAAGGCATAACGTAACTAGTAATGCGTAGACTGTTCCTAAAGTAATGTATAGTCGCATAAAATGACGTCATAGCTCCCGAATCCAATGAAAACGAACTGTTTCTCGTAAGGAAATAAAGCTTGTATCGTCTTTTGTCAACAGAGAGCTCCGTCTCTCCACTGGCATGTAGCCTACACAAGTCACTGATATGCGTGCACAGGGCGAGCGCATCCCTGCGCACTGCCCTGCAAACGGATTGTATCACAAATTATATTGGCCTCATACATTTTCCCCTGTAGTGAAGTAACGCAGGGCAACGCATATTTGGAGACACAGGGGAGAGAGCACACCGTTCAATTCGCTGTTGTGCTGTATATGCAGTGGTTGAAAAGTACTCAAATTAATTAAAAAAGTATCAATCCTGCAATATAGAAATACTATTAATAGCAGACACATCGTGAGCTTGTAGATCGGCTATTTTCAAATGTCCGAAATGTATAGGGCTTAATGTATGTTTTAAACAGATGGGTCGTTTCAGTGTCCAAATCAAAAGTGAACATAGCAGTCCTTTAACTTTACCTTTATTTATTTACCTAAACAGAGAATACACCATGGCAGAATACCTGAGCAAGGTGGCCGACCCAAAACAAAGAAAAATCTTAACTAGGTACAGACTCAGTGAGCACAGACTTTGTACCAAGACATCAGAGACACATACTTCCCACAGATCATAACCACCCAAGGAGAGTTTGAAAATATGACCAATGATGAAAAACTCCCATACCTGCTGTGTGAAGTAAAACAATGTTGTGCAAACACAGCAGCAAGATTCGTGAGCTGCTGTGATAGGATATCAAATGGAACCCAACCACCTTAAAAACCATTGTATATGTCCCTGCTCTGCCTGACGTAACCGCGATGTATGAAAACTGTACATATTTTGTTCTGATTGTATTGTATTGTGTACACTTCTGCTTTGGCAATGTAAACATATTGTTGTGCCCTGCACTGTCCCTCAGCGCCCCCTGTCGTTTTTCCCCCTCCACTGACTTGTTTTGCTCTTTGACTCTTATTGTTTGACTCACAACTGTACCTGGTTCTCTGATTATTGTTTGGTGCTGCTACTTAAGTTGGCCTGTGTGATTCACTCTTCACGCTTGCATTAACCGTGTTAAGACGTTACTCTGCCATCGACTTGCTCTGTTGGACTTTTTGCATTTGAAGTCGCTCTCCTAGCTCCCCGGGTTCCACCTAGCTGCCGTTTTTGCCCTGCAAGGCCTTAAGTTCTTGTTCTCCTGCCCTGTGAGGCTTACCTCGGTTTGTTGTTTTACGGTCCTGTGTTTCCGTACTGTAAGTGCTCCGCTTTTAGTTTGTACTCTGTTTGTACCACGTTACTCTCAGTAAAGTTTGTTTTGTTTACTACTCCTTGCCTCCTCCACATCATAATTCTGCGCTCATTCTAGCCTCTGGGTTCCCATGCTTAACAGAATGCCATTCTGTTAAGCATGGGAGAATGCAAGCGTCCCAAGCAGATAGTGTGAGAGTTTCGGGAGGCGTTTGAATGACATTTTGGCGAGCGTTCTTTACCAGAAATCTGGATGACAATCAGAAGCAGGTGTGATTAAAAAATATTTGGAGTAAAAGCTTGTCTGAAAAAAAGAGAGACGTCATGTGGCTGGTGTCCGTAAGACAACTAGCCGTTAGAGAAGTTGTCAAGTGGAGCTGTTTCGTAACAACTGTTAAGTGCCCATTTGTGAGCTGTAATGATGATGAAACAATAGAGCACCTGCTAGTTTATTGTCCCAGGTCACAGTATGTTTGGGGGAGAATGGCCCGTATTGGTTTCAATGTAAAGTTGACTTATAACGCGGTAATGTATGGCATATTTGATGAGAAGCTCTCACCCATGGACCAGGACTTTTATTGGGCTGTTGTAGGTACCACAGTTAATAAGCTGTGGAATACCCGCTGTGCAATGACTATTAACACCCAAGGAGCCAAACTCGTTCAGTAACGAGTTAAGGCCACTAGGTGTCACCCTGCCAAAAGGAGTTGTCTCGTCCCTGAACGAGTCAACGAAGGGTTAACTGTACGTGCAGCTGCCTGCCCTCTGAATGACCCGAGTCCATACGTCACCCCTGTAGCAGAGAGAGAGAGAGAGAGGGAGAGAGATTTCATTAACAAGTGTCCTACGAGGCCTGTAAGGCCCTTTCTTTAGTTCAGTTGTTCCACCCGCTGTTTTCTGTTTTTTTTTTTAAGTCTAGGTTCCAGCTGTAAAGTGTTTTTTTTTTTTTTTCTGCTA